>NW_006761058.1:0-2943 GCF_000271605.1 Fomitiporia mediterranea MF3/22
ATCAGAACTAAAACCGTCTTCAGATGAGGCATTGTCACAGCTGCTACAGATACTCAGAAGCCAAAAACAGACAAATGGTGTACATTGACACCTATGAACCCACAATAACATAGAGTCTGGTCTTGTTAGAATGTTACACTATAAAATTAAATCAGGGAATGACTGCTATGATCCTAGTCAGAATAGTATGTTTGTAATTAACATATATTATCTGCAAATACAGTGCTACCTTTCTCCAAACGTAAACCCTTCAACATTGTCTTAGTGTACAGTTGCATTTCTTATATTGCTTTCCAGTCTCTTTACACTCTCGTAATAAAGGTGGGGAGAGTACTGAGATGTACAGAAGATGCTCTGCAGAAGCAGCAGTATCTGAGAAAGCTAATCACGCATTCGCTCAAGTAGATAGACATACTATTCCAAGTATTTGCAAAGAATCTACAGGATTTACATATACCCTGTCATTTAAGTGAACGTTGATGGGATCCATTTGAAAAGTTCAGGGTGACAGAGGAGTCAGGATAAAGAGTATCCAACTCAGACAATGCTGATCTCTCAAATTTTCTGCGCCGATCGTTGCGTCGGACACTCCAGACAGAAGCCTTGCGTTTGCCCTTCTTTCAAGCGCCCGACTCACTGATCCAAACCATCCCCAATCTTAGAAAGTAGATAACAATCCATCCCCTGTTCTATATTAAAGGTCTTCTTAATAGTTACATTCAGCATTTCTTTTGCTTACAAATAACCACGTCCTCCAATCTATCTGTCACTAGACTCACCGTCACTCACCACAGCCTCAAACTTCTCTACCAACATTGTAGCATGGAATTAGTCATCATTGCAAAGCACTTTGCAATTTTTGGCAAGAGATAAGTAGAATGAGGAGCTAAGGCTGCATGCAAAGGGTAGTGCATCCTTTTCTCCCACATTCATTGTTCCTACCATCAGGAAAAAGTCTTAAGGCTTATATTAGCTTATAAACATATAAATTATATAAATTTTCTAAAAAATATAAAAGACCATATATCTAACCTCTCAAAATGAGAAAATTATAAAAAGCTATATAAGATACAAAAAGGTATGTACATATTGTCAATATAAATAAGGTTTATAAGTGTTGACAATATGTAAATGAACTTATATCCAACCTCCTAAAATGAAAAGATATTAAATGAACTTTATATTTTGACAAGAGTAATATAGTTTTATAATGTATACAATCTAATGTAAAGCTTTAAAAGTAGTATGTATATTGTTAGACATTATTATACTTTATAAGAGCTTTATAAGACTTCAAATTAGTTATTATATTTTACAATCCAGGTATTCATTTATTGCTCTTTTTTTCCTCTTATAATTAAGTACTGACATTTTAATACACTTGCATTTATTCTATTCTACTACATTACATTTAATAATATTGTATTTGTGAAATGAGCATGCAGACAAGTAAGAAAAAAGAGAGAAAGAAGGAAAGGAGAGTCTAGTCATAGAGAATCATACTTTGAATATTTGTTGGACCAGTTTTTGCCTAAGGGACAGAATTGTTAGCAAGTGCAAGTACTTGAAGTGAGGAGAGGGATGCACCATGACAAATGTAGGAAGGGTGGGCAGTACACTGGGTTGAGATCCGGAGCATTGAGCAAGCTGATTTGAGCTACAGACAAATCTGTGTCTGTGCATGTGTGCTACATGCTCTTGCTGCAGCAAGCAATGAGAGGCATGGTGTGCTGAGCCATGGATTGCAAGAGTGTATCTCCGGGACGTTCTGACATGAAGAGAGAAGGCAATGTGGAAGTTGTGGACAGACTCAGTGCAGGCAGTGTGAGTGGTGGGTCACTGCTTCCGTTCAATGCAGTGTCATGCCCGGCACAGAGGAAAAATGCATGCGGTGTGGCCTATCAAAAGTGATGTCAAACATTGAGTGGGTGGGAGAAAAAAGCACGTACCGGGTGAGAGAGAGGGTGGCACGATAGGAGTAGTTGTACAGGGACGTTGTCGCAAGCATGTACTCATCAAGTGTTGCTTGCGCTGCGGAGCAGGAAGTAGTACGCAAATGCGTGGAACTATTGAAGAAGTTGTTCGGCATTGGTCAACAATGTGGATGCACGAATGCGAATGCAAAAAGGAAGGCAAGTGTAAAAAAGGAAGACAACGAAGGAGGGGCAACACAAGACGCAGAGCAAGGAGCAGGAGGGATGAGCAACATTGTGCAGGCTATTATGGTGTGGACTGGCTGCTTACACTTTATGTTGAAGGACAGTGTAGTCAGGTCAGTAGCATCATTACAGGTTCTGAGGCCTAGCACAGGCATCGCAGCAGTGGGTTGGAGAGACAAGTAAAGTGATGTTTATTGCCTATGTTGTTACAGGCAGAGTGCCTGCTGGTACAATGCTTGCGAGCAGAGGACTTGACTAGAGACTCAGAGAACAGAAGCAATGACATAGTGTTGGGGGCAGAGGGTTGGGGAGATGGTGAAGGTAGGAGGTAAAGGAGTGATGAAGAGAAATGCATCATTATATGCTCTCGATCTTCAGCAGTTGATTATGTAAGCAACTATAATATGAGTCGTCAACTGATAGAACATTTTAATTGTTGCATTTAGGTATAAAATAAAATTATTGATCTACTTTGTAATACAGTAAAAAGAAATATGACATGTATATAGCTTTCTAAACATACTAATGTAATCATTACAAGTAGATGAAATGCCTTTTACAATAATTGTAAACTGCTTGTATAAATAATCTAAGTATGATATACATTAATATACCTTTTGTATAAATTATAAGGCAACAATAGTAATTATTACATTATTATATTATAAGTATAACTCTTTCTTTAAGATTATAATTTAAATATAATACAAGCATAACACTTTAGGTTGTTATACAAAGTTAGTATAATACATGTAATATATTTTATTCCATCCCTAGTACTTAT
>NW_006761059.1:0-2940 GCF_000271605.1 Fomitiporia mediterranea MF3/22
GGGGACCTGAAGGCTTAGTAAGGGGACCCAGGTTACAACTATCTTACACAACAGAAATACAGAATACAAGCACTGGAACATAGTTGGAACTTGTGGAACAGACAGAGAGAGAGAGTGAGACAAGAGTAGAGTATATAGAGTGAGCCTAAGAGTACAGGACTACCTAGAGTAGACAAGATCAAGACTACAGGACCAGTCTGATCTTGTACACCTATATATACTAAACTACACAAGAGCACTCAGGGAGTATGAGCTACTAAGAATGATAAGCCACAAAGAATGAAAGAAAGGAATGTCAAAGATAGAGGTACAAAGAATGAAGGGATGGACAAAGGGTAAGAGACTATAGAATGATACAAAGAATGAAGGGGTGGTCAAAGGAATGGAATGATGAAGTAAGGAAGGGTAGTAGCAAGAGTCAGCATACATATAGTCCATAGACAGTGCCCCTAAGGGACAGAAGTCCTGAGTTCTGGTACAGAAGGGTGCAGAACCCTCAGAACTGAAGGTACAAGAGTAGAGAACTGTAACACTCACATAACCTCTTTCCCCTTTCTTAACAGGTTATGAGCCTTGAGCTCCCTGCCTACACTTTATCTACACTCTACTATGTCTATGCTCTATACAGTTCTATGCATCACATGCACACACACAGCATACTATGACACAGAACTTGACTCACCTGTCTGAGTATCCCAAACACAAATCAATACACTACAAACATACAATCTACCATACTACATACAACCCAGACATTATATGATTGTCATCTTAGTAATTATGATCATTAGCCTAGTAATAACATAATCTATACAGGCAATGTTGAAACTATGATGAGTATCACTTACTACAATTATTAAATGCTAAAATACTCTATAATATCATGACTGAACAATTAATACTCAAAACGAGTACATATATGCTAAACAGTATATTAAATCGAATAAATAAAACATTTAACATGTATTATAAACAATAATATAATTACAGACACTATAATAACAACAATAATAACAATAATAATGATAATAATACAGATAGAACTAACAGAACAAATACAGAATGATATAATAACTAACACATATTATGGTTGAGCAATTATATGTAACATATTGGATTCAGTGGTTACATGTCAGATATTGCAATTACTTATCAGATACCAAATATAATACACATATCTAAGATATACAGACAAGTACAGACATACAAAAGTATAATTAATAACTACAAATCAAAAAACAACACTACAGAGCATATAAACTAACTACACACAAAAGAATAATGTTATAACACATAAATACTGATTACAGCACAAGACAAGTGTAAAAATTATAATTATTAAACAAATGATACTACTTTACACATTAATACAATTGTGTAAATGTATACTAACAACAAACAAAAGAATTATATCTCTATTATACTTGAAACAATGTAACAATACAACTTAATTACACAGAATGTGTTATCATGGTAGCTGATTATATAATAAATTTCGAAGTTACAACAGTAACATCAACTGTACAGTATATATACCTTAACAAACAATTATTAAATTTACATTGTGACAACATAGCTTGTAGGAGCAAAGTATTAAGCTGATAAGGCTATTACAACAAATAATACAAATATAATTATTACGAACACATTATTATAATAATTACAATCAAAAATAATCATAATATAATATGATTAAATAAATCAATAAAATGTTTAAGCTATTATCTCAGACAGTATAATATAAAATAGGTAATAACAGATGTGAGCATACTTAATAGAACTCAGTACATTTACTAAAAGTACTACATAAATAATAATTATAATGTTATTAAATGAATATTATACAGAAACAAACAAATTACCATATGTTTTCAACACAAAAACAAAATATTCATTCATAGTTACAAACAATAATTAATAAAAGATAATGAGTGCAAACAAAACTTGTATATTATACATAATGTGTACTTATCTACTATAACAAACAAAATACACATTATATAAGTTGACAAACGTTAACAGTAACAAAGATATAATAGTAATAACATTTAAATTACTCATTATAGAACATAACAAATGTTACACACTGCTTTAAAATACTAATAATTAGAAATCGAACCATGAAAGCAATTACAATTATTATTATATATAAACATTATATTATAACAACAATTAATAAACATTAAAGAAATATCCAATTCTTTGAAGAAATACCTTCTTGAATTGAAGGGGAGAAAATGGATAATATGTACAAACAATTAATAACTAAATATAAACAATGGAACAGAAAGTATAACACTACAAACACTACAAAAAATAGAATAACAAAATACACAGACTAAGCACTGACTAAGTAATAGAAGTTACAGACAGACATAACAGATCATAAAGGTAAATCATTCAGTACAAAGCAAAATTACATTGATCAGAACTAAATAACAGAAGTCAACACAATGTGTAATTGAACTTCAACATTAAATAAATAATAATTCTACTACAAAACAAATGCTCATACTTGGCAAATAATATTAATATGATAATATAATTAACTTAACAGTGTTTAATACAAAAATAAATAATATACAGACAATTATCACATTATATAACAAAATAATTCATCAATTCAGACTATAGTTCATAGATAAAAGTGATGAATAACGAAAATAATACTTTGGAACATACATAAAACAATAAATAATATATCTATATGATAATACAAATATAATTACAATATAATTCACAACTACAACCAAACGATACACAGATAATAACTATATAAACAAGTATAGAGTGTATATATATAATTAAATAAAACTATTAAATCAATTCTTGTACAAACAATTAATTTGCCCTCACTACACAATTAATACAAGTGTGAACAGTATTATAATACTATGAAATACATCAGATAGATACTAATAGGTATATCTATACAATGAT
>NW_006761060.1:0-2938 GCF_000271605.1 Fomitiporia mediterranea MF3/22
CAGAAGGTTAGGGATTGGCTGCCTTGTGAGAGTGTTACAGAAGTACAGGGATTCCTCAGAACAGTAGGAGTGCTTTGTGTTTTTATTCAGAATTACACAAAGTTAGTGTAACCACTCAATTGACTCACACAAAAGAACTTGATATTTAATTGGAATGACAAGGCACAGAAATCTATGGACACACTCAAGGAAGCAGTTTTACATTGCCCTGCACTAACACTAATTGACTACAAGTTAGAGTATCCAGTAGTCTTAGCAGTAGATTCGTCTATCATTGGAGTAGGATAGTATATTGGTCAGGAGCACCTGGATCACAAACAGAGAATAAATCAATTCGGATCAATTAACTGGAATGCAACACAAGCACAATATTTGCAAGCAAAAATAGAGCTCTTCAGACTTTATTGCACACTTCACACATTGTGCATATATCTCATAGGTGTCAAGAAATTAATTGTGGAAATGGACGCTTCATACATAAAGGGAATGATTAATAAGCCTGACTTACAGCCCAATGTTACAATCAATTACTGGATAGCTAGTATTTTACTATTCAATTTCGAGTTCTGCCACATTCCTACATCAGACTTCAAGTGTATAGATGGATTATTGTAACACTGAGCAGCACCTAAAGACCCCCTAGACAACAACACCTATAAAGACTGGATTGATGAGTCATACAGATTTTACACAGTGGAAATAGAATCTACACAATACAGACATCAGCTGGAAACTCACAGGGCTACAGAACACAAAGTCTTGTTAGTCAAGTGTGTAGAAACATAGTCCTGGGTTTCAGATGCAATACACTAGGAGACACACAACAACATTATTAATGAATCATTTCAAGTAAACAAGGACACACTACAGGCAACACATTCTGGCAGACTGTAATGTAGATTATTCTTGGAAGTCATTATTCTGAAACAGAACTAGAATTGGATATGTTGAGATAAACTGGAACAACCTGATCCAGAACACAGAAGAGTGGAAGGTGTAGCAGACAAAGGAGTACATGAGTAGGAACCTGGAGGAGAGTCTTGCAGAGTCATGGGAACTGAGGAGGTAGAGGGAGCAGATGACAAAGTAGAGGGTGACAATCTAGAGCTGATAGGGGTTGTGCACAGTATCTGCAGTAATGAGGCTGAGGGTTTGGACACAACAGTAGAACAATTTCCACAATCACTAACTGCTGAAAGGCAAGAAGCAAGACTGAAGGCTGTGAAAGAGTATCTTGGCTTGCTCTGCAAACCAAGCAGAATTGCAGATGCTGATTTTCCAACATTTATACAATATGTAGCACAGTTCTTTGTACAGAATGACAAGATCTGGCATCAAGGTCCTGAAGGAAAGCATCAGATTGTGCCAGATAAGGACAGGAGATGGGAGTTGGTTAGGATAGCACACAAAGACTTAGGACACAAGGGAATCTTTGCAGTACAAGCCTGTTTACTGGATCAGTTCTGGTGGCCATCTCTTGCAGAAGACATTAAGTACTTCATTAGGACTTGTCATGCATGTCAGGCTTGGCAGATGCAACAAGTGCTGATTCCACCAAGTATTCCAGAGATTACACTGCTTTTCCAAAAGATCCACATAGATACAAAGGTTATGCTGAAAGCAGGAAGATTCCAATATATTGTGCACACACACTGTTTGTTATCAGGGTATCCAGAGTTTTGCATGCTTTGTGTAGAGAACAGAAGGACAATAGGACAGTTCATCTTTGAAGAACTTCTATGCCAATACAGGGCATGTCCTGAGCTTGTAACAGACAACAGAACACCTTACATTGTAGCACTAGACTATTTGCAAGAACAGTACCACATCAATCATATTCAGATTTCTGCATATAACTCCTGCACAAACAGAATTATTGAGCAGAAACACTTGGATGTACAGGAAGCAATTGTAAAGACAGCAGGAGACAATATTGGACATTGGTATAAGTACACACATTCCATGTTCTGGGCAGAGCAGATTACAATTCAGAAAGCAACTGGATATTCTCCTTATTACCTTGTTCATAGAGTAGAGCCAATATTACTGTTTGACCTGAACAAGGCAATGTATTTGGTTCCACCCAAAGGATTGCCACTAACAACAGAGGAACTGGTAGCAATACAAGCACAACAATTGCAGAAGAGACCAGACAACCTTATGCAAATGATGGAATGTGTTCAGAATGCCTACAAAAGATACACAAAGCATTTTGCAGAAGTCAATTGTAATCAGATCAAGGACTACAACTTTGCTCCAGGTGCACTAGTACTAATCCACAATTCAAAAGTGAGCAACAACTTAGGACAAAAGATGAAACTACAATACCTTGGACTGTTCATAGTAGTGTGAAGAACAAAAGGAAACACTTATGTTGTAGCAGAATTGGACAGAGTAGTGGCCAAGTTACATATTACAGCATTTTGCCTAATTCTGTATTTTCTGTGTTCACATTTAACAGTTCCTATCTTGCATCTCATTGAGGCTGTAGAACTAACACTGGAAGATGCAGAACCACACAGGACTAGTTGCAAGGATACAGATGATCTAGACGACTGTGCTTCAGATGCTATGCTTGAAGTAGAACCAAGTGCAGAAGTCATGGACTCCTGATCCAAGAATGTGCAATTTTTCAATATACCCTCCCAGTCTTGTACTGGAAACTAAAATATAGGGATTGATTCCCTACCAGCAACACCTAACAGTTGTGTAAATCTGTAAATACTGTGTTCTACCACAGTTCCCTATACTTTGTTACATTTTATATTCACATACTTTCAATCTTCTGTTACATTCCTTCTCATTTACAATAAATTGCAAAAAGCCTATACAACATTCTATAAGCATATAAACCTTTATACAAATTATGATTCTTTTCCACCTATTCCCATCCTATTCCACTAGTTCTATACATAAATCATAAAAATATCCATCCATC
>NW_006761061.1:0-2936 GCF_000271605.1 Fomitiporia mediterranea MF3/22
GCGAGGCCAAGTCCTCTCGATCTTGTATTCTGCCAACTCATTCTCCCTCCTCTCCCTCTCTCTCAATCCAAAGCTTCCAAGTCCCCACCCAACAACGTCCGTATCTGCAGCTTCTGGTGATGTACCGGACGTTCTTGCAGCAGCAGCCACCTCGTTTCCATATACTGCCCGTCTTAAGCGCATACGTTCGAGTGCTTGACTATGTGCTGCAGCAAGATGCGCTCTGTGTAGAAGGTGGTAGAAGTGCGAGAGTGCGAGCATGGGAGGTGTTGTGCGAAGTCGGGACAGTATATTACTCGGCCCAGCCTCCGTCGTCGTCGGTGAGCTCGCCGTAGTTGACGCAGACGATGCTTCCACAGCTTGGGTTATGTTGGCTCCTCTTGAATGATCCGTCATCTCAATTGCTTCGCCTTCTTCAATAGGAACAGATCCTGGATGCGCTGCATTTACTCCTCGATGAAACCTCGGCGTCTCACTTGCATTTCTCCACAGCACTTGCGCTTTCTCCTTCCGTACTGTCCTCCTCGCTGCATGCGCCTTGCACTTCCTCTCTCTCCTTTCCTCCCTTCGCAAGAGCTCCTCGACCTCGCCCACGCCTCTTCCACCGCCTACCCACCACCACCATCCTAGGAAACTCTGCCATAGCACTACAGCCCAAATCAAGCTTGGCAGCCAGAGATACTGATCCTTTGTCGGGATGTAAAGAAAGTTTATAGCGGTAGAGATGATTGCAAGCGCCAGTGCTGCACCGCCAAATACGGCCGTCCCACCATCCGTACGCCAAGCTTGTTTCCGATTGATCGCGAAACCCCAGAGAAACAAAGCAGCGGTGAAGAGGAGCGAAAGTGCAGCGTTGCATGTGTTGCAGATGGTATCAGCGACATCGACTGTTGTTTGATTCTGGTGAATGGGAAGGAGCTCCATAGATGCTGACAGCAGCGCAAGAGGTCCTAAGAGGAAGAGAACGAGGCGCTGTTCGAGTCTGGACGGGTAGAGCAGTGCCAGGAACTGGATATGTGTGATCTATTTGGGCCGTTAGCATCAAGAGCAAATGAAGGCCATTGTAGTGCGGTGACCACACCTGAACAAGTGCGGACGTTGTTGCGTCCATCGCGTACCACCCTGCCAACTTAGCCGTCGTCCACGTCGGCGAATCTGTCACACTCAAATCTGTGCTATTTCCACTCAAGCTTGCGATCGGTGGAACGTCCTTTGCCAAATAGTTGATCATGTATGGCCATTCCCGTGTGTCCATAAATGCACTATTTAGCACTACAAACAGTGTCGCAATCAACGAAATCAAGAGTGAAGGCACTCCAGAAAGTTGGAGAGCATAGTTGAGTGGGGCGAGTGGCCAGTGATATTGTGCTGCAAAGAGCAGGTGGAAAAGCAGAACGCAGGTGAGGGCAAGGACAATACCATTAAGAAGGATCTGGACAGGCAGAGAGCTGGCGAAGGCAGGCTGCATGGCGAGCACTGGGTTTTCATCTTAGCTATCATCGGCAAGCACGCTTTGTAAATATACAATTAGTGATAACAGCGTTGCCGTCCGTGGCTGACCCATTGTTGCCGGTGTCTGTCGTGCCCGTCGTCGAAGTTGTCGTATTCATATACGCCGAGCGTCGAGAGACTGAACCTGATTGTGGGAAACGATATCCAGTACGGTACTCACTCTTTTGGCACAGCTTCGGCTGGAAAGTATAAATTTCTGGAACCGCTGTTGCGAAAGAAAATCAGGTACTTAGACTCAGGTATCTTGTAAGTATCTCTGCAGACCGGGGCCTTCCCTCTCAACCAGAGCATTTCATGATTCATCAATCGATATCAATGTCCAATCCTGTGGTCCATGAACGACACCGTGGGAATAGCCGCGACTCAGAAATGGCAACTTGGTCATGTCATGCGTGTTGTCTCTTACCCACCACCATGTCTTCTTCGACTTCAAGTCCAAACACTCGCCGCTATGTGGTCTGCCTGCTTTACAATGATAACTCAGATAAGGCAGAAGCTTGGCCCTTTCGCGAGCAGGAGGAGGCAGACGTTGCTGACTTGTGGCAAGACATTCGTGACAATCATCACCTGAAGGGCAAGGATCTAACCCTTTACAAGGTCTTTCTTCGATGTCTCCTATTCTGTCACTGCACTGACTGACAATTGGCATACAGGTTGACGCACAGCTTGACAAACTGTATGTTAAACCACCTAAGGAACTTGTTGAAGATGTTACAAAGGTCCTTGCAAGGGTTCGAGAGCGTCAGCCGATGCAGCCTGCACTATCTCTTGCAGAGTACTTTCATGAAGGGCCTGCACCCCAAAAGGATAGAAAGATTGATGTTATTGCTTTTGTCGACTCAAGTACGTATTCTGTTTTCTGCACATCTACCAGATTTGGCCGGTTCCTTGCAAGTTTGACTAATCTATATATGTGCAGCAGGCATTCCGGCCAAACGCTCGCGTCCTAGTGAAGAAGAATCCCCTCAGGCATTACAACGACAACGACAACAACAACTCCAGCAGAGGCCAGTACCTTTTCCTACAGAAGCAGGGGCATACTTTCATATAGACCCTGGTGCCTTCGGTTGGCAGCTTGAGCATGTGGATGACTGGTGGAATTTCTATGTGTTCTGGACCAACCAATCATCCGACTTCGAGTTCCAGCAGTCTGTTGTTGCCCTTGCCACAAACAAGCAGGGTCTCGATGACCCCAACCACAGATTGTCCGAACTCACAGAAACTTGTTGCTGCCTATACGTTTTACCTTTCTATCGAAGGCTGGCAGAGAGAATCTTCATATTCAGGAGGGAGGATCAAGAGAAAGGCATTGTTCTCACTGGCCAGCCAGGAACAGGTGTGTACTGTTACCTCCTTTATGGATTGGTGCTCATAAAGCTAGGGAAGACAACCTGGCTGTGGTACATGCTCATACGTTGCCTCAT
>NW_006761062.1:0-2933 GCF_000271605.1 Fomitiporia mediterranea MF3/22
AGAAAAAGTAGAAAAAGTAAATTAACAAAATTATTTATTAGAAAAAAAAAAGTCAAAAACAAAAGTAGATAGTTCTCCTATTTCTTCTGATTCTTTTGATTCTTCTCTTTACACTTCATCCAAGTCTAAATCCACACAATCTAACCTACTACTTCTGTATTCTAAAATCTTAGAACATTCAGAATACTACCTAGCTGTCAGTAACAGTGTAGAGGGGACCCAAAGGCTCAGCAAGGGGACCCAGGCTACAACTATCCTACACAACAGAAATACAGGATGCAAGCACCAGAATGTAGTCAGAACTTGCAGAACAGGCAGAGAGAGAGAGTGAGACAAGAGTAGAGTATATAGAGTGAGCCTAAGAGTACAGGACTACCTAGAGTAGACAAGATCAAGACTACAGGACCAGTCTGATCTCATACACCTATATATACTAAACTACACAAGAGCACTCAGGGAGCATGAGCCACTAAGAATGATGAGCCACAAAGAATGAAAGAAAGGAATGTCAAAGATGAAGGTACAAAGAATGAAGGGATGGATAAAGGGTAAGAGACCATAGAATGATACAAAGAATGAAGGGGTGGTCAAGGGAATGGAATGATGAAGTAAGGAAGGGTAGTGGCAAGAGTCAGCACACATATAGTTCATAGACAGTGCCCCTGAGGGACGGAAGTCCTGAGTTCTGGTACAGAAGGGTGCAGAACCCTTGGAACTGAAGGTACAAGAGTAGAGAACTGTAACATCACCCCCCCTCTAAAACCAATCGTCCTGATTGGTGAGCATTAGGCTTGGTCAGCAGCTTGGGCATAGGTTAGAATGGTAGGGTTTGGAAATCTGTGAGGCAGAGTTGATACAGAGCACCTGGATGAAGTCAATAGAAGTCTTGGATTGCCTTAGCAGCATGGGTGAGATTCTCAGCAGGTTCCCAAGTGTGTTCTTCAACTGAGTATCCCTTCCAGTGAATAAGGAACTTGAGCTTTCTGTGCACCAGCTTGGCATCCACTATGTATTCTACTTTGTATTCTGGTTCAGAACCAATAAGTTCTAGTAGAGGCAGTGGGGGTCTTTGTTGCAAAGGAAAACCCAGATCATAGTATTGAGACAGTAGAACCTTGTTAAACACTAGGTGTATGCACTTCCATGTTGCCAGAAGTTAGAGTTTGTAGGCAGAGGCACTGACCTTCTTTTCAATAACAAAGGGTTCAAAGCACTTGTTGTCCAACTTCTTCATTGGGCAATCCATAGTCAGGTTAGTGGCTTCCAGCATAACTTTGTCACCAGGCTGGTAATCCTCAGCTGCAGACCTCTTCCAATCATAGTTCTACTTTATGACCTACACTGCCTTTTCCAAAAGAGCTTGTGTGTCCTCCCTGGTTCTGTGTATCTGTTCTGCAAAGTCCATTGTGGATTCAGAACTGCTGTTCCAGTTCAGAACTGTCCCCTAGTACGGATGTCTCCCATGATTGAGGAAGAACAGGGACTGTCCTGTTGCAGAGTGTTACTGGTTATTGTGTACAAATTCTGTCAGAGCTAGCCATTCAGACCAATCTGATTACTGATGATTGATGAACATCTGGAGGTAGAGCTCAATCTCCTGATTGACTCACTCAGTTTGACTGTCAGTCTGCAGGTGATAGGTAGTGGAAGGGTTCCCTTGAATTCTGAGAAGCACATACAAGTCCTACATGAATTTTGACTCAAATTGCAGTCTACAATCATGAATGAGCTTCTGAGGGAGTCTGTGCAACTGGAAGACATAATCCTAATAAATGCATGCTATACCTTCAGAAGTGAGTTCTGTTCAGGTCAGAACTATGTGGACTTGCTTAGAGAATCAGTTGACAATCACACAGATAGTGTTGTAACCCTAAGACTCAGGTAGCTTGCTGATCAGGTCCACCAAGACTTCTTCCTAAGGGTGATCCAGGATCTGATACAGATGTAGGGGAGCCCAAACCCTTGTCTGGTAGGCCTTAGTCTGTTGGCACATATTGTAACCAGTCACATACTTCAGGATTTCCCTCTGCATTCCAGGCCACCAGTAGTTCCAAGTGATGAGTTCCTGTGTTTTGTGTTGGCCTGGATGTCCTGTGGTCAGATTATTGTAATAAGCTCAGACAATGTCCTCCCACAGTTTCTGATCCTTCAGAACGTACAGTCAGCCTTCCTAGTAAACCTGTCCATCCTCATCCTCCTCCTAATCCCTAGCCTGTTTCTCTAGTTACTTCACTACAACCTAGTCCTGCATGTGTCTCAGAGCTTACTGTATGTGGGTGACAAAGTCAACATCCTTGGATTCGAGTCAGATCTCTCAGATTGTCTCAGACACAAAACAGGAATTGTCTAGGAGAACAAGATTTTTGTTATCATTCTCCCCCCTTTCATGACCTGCTTGTCTTGAGAGTAAATCAGCTTTTGTCATTTGTGTTCTGGGTTTGTGGGTCAGCACAAAGTCAAAGTCCTGCAGTTCTAACATCCAGTAGGCTTGGTGGTGGTTGAGCTTCTGAGGCACCTGAAAGTACTGGAGATTAAGGTGATCACTCCAAATCTCAAACTTCTGTACAGTACTAAGGAGATATTGACACTACTCCTCTAGGGAACAGACAATTGTGAGGAGTTCCTTGTTATAGATAGGGTAGTTCTGTTCCATTGTAGAGAGGGATTCTGATTGGAACACTATCAGACACTACTTTCTGTCAATGAACTGGGACAGTACTGCTCCATTTGTAAAGTCAGAAGAGTTGGCTTCAACTTGGAACTTGTCTACAACTGTCAGAACTACTAATACAGGCTTGCTGGTGATGGCCTGCTTGAGGGACTCAAACACAGACTGCTACTAATCATCCCATTGCTAAGGAACATCCTTGCTGGTGAGATTGTGAAGGGGCCAGGCAATAGTACTGAAGCCTTGAATGAAGCATTAGTAGTAG
>NW_006761063.1:0-2931 GCF_000271605.1 Fomitiporia mediterranea MF3/22
GAGAGAGAGTGAGACAAGAGTAGAGTATATAGAGTGAGCCTAAGAGTACAGGACTACCTAGAGTAGACAAGATTAAGACTACAGGACCAGTCTGATCTTGTACACCTATATATACTAAACTACACAAGAGTACTCAGGGAGCATGAGCCACTAAGAATGATAAGCCACAAAGAATGAAAGAAAGGAATGTCAAAGATAAAGGTACAAAGAATGAAGGGATGGACAAAGGGTAAGAGACTATAGAATGATACAAAGAATGAAGGGGTGGTCAAAGGAATGGAATGATGAAGTAAGGAAGGGTAGTAGCAAGAGTCAGCATGCATATAGTCTATAGATAGTGCCCCTGAGGGACAGAAGTCCTGAGTTCTGGTACAGGAGGGTGCAGAACCCTCAGAACTGAAGGTATGAGAGCAGAGAACCATAACAGTAACTCTTGTACTAGCTTACAAATTCCTCAATGCTCACTGTTAGTTCTCTATATCAACTTGGTGAATCCTCAAACCAAATTGCCTGTCCTCTATCAAGTGAATCCTCAAACTTGGTAGCCTGAAATTGATTGAGCAAATCCTCAAGCTCAGTTGCCTGTACTTAGTGAGTTGAATCCTCAAACCCAACCTTCTGTACTCAATTGGATGAATCCTTGAATCCAATTGCCTGAGTGTTTCTACTCTTTGTACTACTATTTACTATTTCTTTGAGCCTAGTAGTGTGAATACTTGCTAGTGTCTGCTCTACAGTGTGTGTTTGTCTAACTATATGTACTGGTACAATTACATACCTTAATTCTACATTATTAGTATGTAGTAGTTCATCAGGGTGCCTCCAGCCTTGTGTAGACAAGGACTTATCACCTGGAATAAGTTCATTAGGTTGCCTCCAGCCTACAAGAGACAAGGACTTACATCCTAGTATGTTAGTGTCAATATCCAGACTTGGGTACCCTCCAGGAATTGTTAGTCAAGGCTCAGTAACCACATTGTAATCAATATCTAATGGATAATCTTGTTGTCCATTGCCTGTAAACTTAATACACACTTGTTTGTTCCTTTTTGCCTTCACAGATGCCTGGTCCTCAACCTATCCAATCAATACAAACCTCCAGCATATCCAGCACTGGTCCATATTAATATGTGATAATGTGTTCCAGAAGCATTCTACAGTGTTCTGAAGCATTGTGAACCTACTAGGGGCCAATCCAGTAAGTAGTCTCTGTTTCTACTTGAAAATCATAACTTTACTCACTAAAATTCCTGAGGGGTACTAGACAACAAGAGAGACCTAGGGTTGATCAGACCCTTCAGTTCCTCAGCATCCAGCAAGAGGTTTTGGTGCTAGGTGGGTACAGTCAAAAATATGTAAGGAAACTTACTATTCCTCACAAGAGAATTCTAATCACCCTTAGTTCACTCAACTACTGACTAGGATAACCTAGTACTCAAGTAAGGGGTCAGGGGAAAAGAATCCCCTTTACCCAGCAGTCAATACTGTCTTTTATAAGGGTATACATGTGTAGATACATGAGGAGGAAGTGTAACTAACTATAATAAGAATATATGTACTTGTGGGTCCTACTGTGTAATGATCTGACACAATCAGTAATGTAGTAATAATAAAATACAAACCAGTAAATCAAATCCTTACAAGCAGAAAGTTGGTTAAGTACAATCATTACTATGAGGGTTGCTGAGAAGGGTGAGTGGAGATGACTTTGCTCCAGCTGTCCACCCAGCATTAAATAGTTTTACATGAAACCTCCTAAATCTGCAAAAAACCTTGTGGGCAGATAGAACAGTATCAAAACATCATAAGGATCATTGCTCCAATGTATCTGAAAATAACACTTTCAATCGGATACCTTACAGATGTAGCAATCCTGAATGACAGAGTAATAGAAATATTATCACCAGTCAACAGGATCAACTTCACAGAGAAATTATGACCACCATTCTTGCACTTCACTTGGACACTCATCTTGTGGCAGGGCATTGAACCTCATACCAGATGGTTTTGCAATTTCCAATGACCAACAAGGAGTAAATGAACTTTGACAGGCTGCATAACAGAATATAATAATCATCTCCTTTCCTACTGATATTGTTGTCTCCTACAACTATAACATGTCTTTCACCACAATTGGATTGACCTTTGCTGAAAATAGTACAAATGAAATCATTGGAGAGAGACTCTGTAAGGATGCACTTTCAATTAGATCAAGAAGCATTTCCAATTGAATTACACATGGGTCTTCTTGATTCCTCCATTTACAGCTTTTTATAGTGCCAAGATGATAGCATTAAACATGGCCATTCCTTTATAAATCATTGCCTATGTTACTCTCTGCTTGGGAAAAAATTAATATTAATGCTGCAGCAAGTTGTAATAAGTCGGCACGTTGTATACAGGGCTAGTCAGAAATATACTTGCTACCAGTACAGAACAGAGACACATCAGTAGGGCTTGGTACCATACTGTATACAGATACAGGCCATATAATACGACCCTTATACAGATACGGCTTGTATAATACAGTGCTGTATTTCTGAACCCGAAAACCTATACGGATACAGTACGGCGGCACGGCCGTATACAGAACGTATACACCATATACAGATACAGTCACAGTGTAGTTGCTACATTTACCAAGGTGTAGCATGAAATGTAAGGGGCTACATCATTGTAATATTACCTCTTTAGTATAGAAATATTGAATTCTACCTATATTATGCCTTACTGCCTTTTTCATAAGTATTGTCACACTTGATGATTCATCATTTTTTGTCACAAAAGTAAACAAAACAAAAAAATAGCTATTTCTCACTCAATTCTGCACAGACTTCAGTGATTATTTGACATAAATTCATGTTTTTTAAATATGTTTCAAATAGACACTTTAATTATTAAATTTGAGTAAGATTTGACTGAGTTATAGTG
>NW_006761064.1:0-2928 GCF_000271605.1 Fomitiporia mediterranea MF3/22
GTAGTAGATTCTTATGTCTTAGCATAGTTTCTACTCCTGCTAGTAATTCTACATTGTGTACTGGGTAATTCTGTTGTA
The DNA here is from genome assembly GCF_000271605.1 of Fomitiporia mediterranea MF3/22. Lineage (NCBI taxonomy): Eukaryota > Fungi > Basidiomycota > Agaricomycetes > Hymenochaetales > Hymenochaetaceae > Fomitiporia > Fomitiporia mediterranea. The sequence continues at coordinate 79 of NW_006761064.1, forward strand.
CAGGGTTTAATTTTGCTGAGAAAAACACTGCTATCTTGGAATCTTTCCAATCATGACCTTGGCTGACTATTCCTCCAATTCCTAAAGCTGAAGCATCTGTAACAATGTTGATAGGTGGTGCATTCTTACTATAGTCCAATACTATCCTGTGATTATGCCTGAAATCCAATACTAGCTTTACTATTTGATCAAATGCTTGCTGTTCAGTGAATGTCCATCTGAAAAATACAGTTTCTCCTACAATTTTTGATAAAATACCTGTAGAAATGTGTAACTGAGGTATATTGGGTACTAAATACCCTACTGATCCTAAGAAACCTTGTAACAAATCTTTATTAGTAGGTACTTTCCATTGTTGAATAGAATCGACTTTATGAGGGTCCATTCTAATGCCTTGATCATTAATAATGTGGCCTAGTATCTTCAATTCTTTCTGGAACAATTGTATCTTATGTTCACTGAGGTAGAATTTCTCTTTACACAATATATCAATGACAGTTCTGAGATGTTGCATATGATCCTTAATCGTGTCTGAATAAATCACTAAGTCATCTAGGTAGATATCCATCCAGTCACCCAAGTAAGGCTGGAAAATGTGGTTCATTAACACTTGATAAGTGGCTCTACTATTACAATCACCTAATTGTATTACTTCACTAACCATTGTTCCATCCGGAGTGTTGAATATCGATCTGTTTACATGCTCAGGGATTATTCTAATCTGTTCATACATGTCTTTACCATCAATGAGTGATTTATACTTCTTGGAAGCTACTCTCCTTAATACTGATTTGATATCTAGTAAAGGAGATGATAGTTTCTTAGTATTCTTGTTGTGCTCTCTAAGATCAATGACGGTTCTCAATTGTATAGGGTCTTCCTTGGTCTTTCTAGGCTTTTGAAGTAGTAGCATAAGCATTGTGTTCAATCCTGTAACTACTTTCCATCTTCCTGATTGAATATAGTCCTTTCTCTTGTTTTGCTATTGCTCTCACAAAGGATCCAGACAAGTTGCCCTATGGAACTTGTATTTCTTATCCTCATCTAGGAGTGGTATACTATGATTAATGGCTCTGAGAGGTGGTAGAGGCGTTTCCAAAGTGTCTTTGAACAAATCCACAGCATATTGCTTGATTTCTTGTCTGCATTTGTCAATTTCTCAATCATAAGTGTCAATAACCTTTGATGAAACAACTGTGACTTGTTCTCCTGTTATTAGTAGAGGTATTGTGCTTTCAATCCATAGTCTGGACTCATTGAAACCAATAGAAATCTTGTGCTGGAAGAGGAACAGCATTCCTAGTATAATATCATAGTTATCCAAATTCATAATATCAAAGTGCTGTATTACATTTATCTCTCCATATTGTATTCTAGCATTGGTACAATAGTTTACTTTCGATCTAGAGCCTTGTACTGCCAATTGTATAGGTAGAGGTTTGGCTAATGTGAGTTTCCTGACACCTATTTGATCTGCAAACTTGGTAGACATGAAATCTGCTAATGATCCTGAATCAATTAATGCTCTTACTAATTCTCCATTGATTTTGATTGTAATTATGATAGGACATGGTATTGATCTCTTAAAGTCCTTAGTATAAGCTGTAGTACACTCAATTGTATTAAAATCGTTGAAGTTAGTAGTCATAGTGTGGATTTGTACAGGTAAATCATACATATATACTCTATTTCTAGATATGGGACGTGAGTCAATATTTTCCATGCTCACAACTGAATACATTGGCTCAAACAATTCAGGATTAAAGATATCCTCTATCTCTAATAGTTCCTAATGATTGTAAACGTATTTGGCTGAATATTGAGCTTGTCTAAGTAGAGAATACCATTCTCTGACATCAAATCTGTTCAGAAAAGCAATCTTAACAGGTAATGTGTACTCATTTCTGTTCTCCCAATTGTTTATAATTGTAAACTGCATATCTGTACTTCTGAAAACATAGAATCAATTGTGTAGATACTTATTCTGAAGTCTCCTGTTGCATTTCCAGTCAAAACAGTATGGAATTCCTTCCATGAGGCATCTAGTAATTCTAAAACATACTGTATCATTGTATTCACTGTAGAAATAGCCATTTCTGTAGATTGATCTCATTCTCCTCTGATTTCTCTTTCTAAGTTCAGCATTTACGAGGGGAATCTTCAATTCCAAAGTGTCAGAAAAGGTTTGTGGCTTTAAATCCAATTGTTCTAGACCAAATACTTGTAAAATAGTATTGTAACCAGCTAATGAATTGTAATTCTCATTCTTCTAAGTTGTAGACTCATAACTATCGTCTGGATAATGTATCTGAATAGCTATAGATTGTATTTGCAATGTAGAAGATGATGGATCCATTGTATTGTCTGCTATAAGATCCAAATCCAAGTAATTATTGTCTTCCAAAGTATTGGTTAACTTATCTAGAGTGGAATAATTGATATTAACACTCTTAGACAATGTATTTACATTGGAAACACTGTTCAGCTTTACTGTACTGTGTGTAGGACAATCTTTAGCTAAATACATAGTCTGTTTACAGATAAAACATTGTCCTTTAGCTCTCATATTGTCTAGTTCAGCTTGTGAATACCTTTTTACACCTGTAGAATAAGTCTTCTTACTGTTCTCTTGCTTATTCTGCCTAGTATCTTTGTACTTCAGTTTGTAGTCCTTAGATCAGTCTTTCTCTTTAGGACTTACACTGTTAGACTGTATGTACTGCCTGTTATGATTATTACAATTATAATCATAATTCCTGTCCTTTAGTCAATTCTTATTGTCATTCCTATAGTTCCTCTGGTTGTTCTTCTTCCATCTATCTTTTCTAATGGTCTTCTTTGTTAGTTCTG
>NW_006761065.1:0-2928 GCF_000271605.1 Fomitiporia mediterranea MF3/22
AATAGTTTAGTGTCATACTCAGGTACATTTTTCTATTATACCTTTACTGTATCCAGAGTCTGTTGTCTCCTCCCATAGGAGTGACTCCCTTTTTGATAGTTTCCCTCAAGAAGTTTTTGTCTTCCTCACTTTTTGCTTTCAAAAAGTATCTACTCATAATTATTTCCCATGTTCTTCTGACCCATAGTTTGTTGACTGCTTCTGCTTCTTCATACTGTACTATGTATTTCTGTCTTATTTGTTCAATAAGAGCTCTTGGTATCCTGTCTGGATCCATAATATTGTTTATATCTTCTTGAGTGAGTTGTGGTTGTATTTCCTGTTGTCTTTCAAGTTGTTGTATAATAGATTCTCCTTGTATAGTATTGTGTTCCTTCATTTTGCTATACTCTTCCTCACAATTAGTGTGTTCCTCTTCTAATTGTAATGTTTTTATATAGTATGTACTATAGTCTTCTTCAGATTCATCTGTATCCCAAGTGTTGTTTCTCTTTTTCTGAGGTTGCTATCTCTTATAATTACTAGTTTGTCTCCTTTTGTTATTTAGAGGTTGGTTTTCTATAGTAGGTTTGTTGTTCAGCTGAAGTTTTTCCAACCCTTCTCTAATTTCTTTTGTACTTGAATCTGAAGCTAGAATACTAAAGTATTCTGAAGACTCTAATTTCCTTTTTATCCAGTCTTTCCACATTTGTTCTTCTTGTAGAACTATGTCTCCTGTGTCCTGTTCCTTAACTGGTATTCTTTTACTTATTAGTAAACTATGCTCTAGTCTCTTTGTTAACCAGTTTTCTAAGTGTGGTGGCTTTACTACTGTTAGATGATTTATGTGAAATTCCCTGATTAACTTTACTGAATTAGTTAATTCTTTTCCAAATGGTTCTCAAGTATTATCTATGTCTGGATAGCTTATTGATTAACTCTGGGTCTGGATTAGTATACACTTGTCTTCCTGGATATTCCTTTTCTTTGTAAGGTATTAACAATCCTGAGTAGAAAACTGGATGAATATTCATCCCTTCTGGTAGTTTTAATTTGTAATTTACTACCCCTATTTGTTTTTCTATTTCAAATGGTTCTATATACCTGTTTGCCAACTTTCTAGTTGGTACTACTAGATTTAAGTTTTTACTATCTAGTAAAACAAAATCTCCTTCCTTTAATTCTGAAAGATTTCCTCTGTGTTTGTCAGTATACTTTTTCATTTGTTCCTGTGATTTCTCTATTACTTCCTTAGCATTTGCTTGTACTATCTTTATTTCCTCTAGGTATTTGTCTGCTTCTTCCACATTTGACTTTCTATAGTTGAAAGTCATGTTAGAATGCCTTCCATATATCAGGTAAAAGGGTGTATGTTTGGTAGCAGAATGCTACTTATTGTTATAGGCAAATTCTGCTGTTAGGATAAACTCCTCCCAATCTTCTTGTCTGTAATTAACATAACACCTTAGATACTGTTCTAATTCCTGATTTACTCTCTCTGTTTGTCCATCTGTTTCAGGATGGTAAGCAGTTGATAATGCTTGTTTAATACCTAGTTGTACACATATTTGCTTAGTAAAGTTACTAGCAAATTGTGGTCCTCTGTCTGTAGTTATTTTCAAAGGTAATCCATGTTTTGAGAAAACATGTTGTATGAATAACTTTACTGTTTCTTTAGAATCTATCTCCTTTTTACAAGGGATAAAGATTCCCATCTTTGAAAATCTGTCTACAATTATTAGTACTGTATCTTTACCAGTTTGTGTAATTGGTAGTCCTGTTATAAAATCTGCTGTAACATGTTCCCAGGGTCCTGTTAGAATTTTCAATGGTTGTAATGGTGGTTGTGTTTTTCCTCTCTTGTGTTTTGTCTTTTGACATATTACACAAGTATCTACATATTCCTTTATCCAGTTGGTTATTCCTAGCCAATAATATGTTCTCTTTACTAATTCCAAAGTTTTTCTGAGTCCTGGATGTCTAGCTATAACACTATCATAATATTGTTAAACAATTCTGACTTTTTCTTCCTGTTTACCTTCCCTTAGTAATAGTATTTTATTACTATAGTTAGTTCCTGAGTCTGTTTCTGTAGTTTCTTCTACTGTCATTGTTTTAATATGTATTTCTGACTCTTTGAACATTTCCTGAGAGAGTAATACAACTTCCTGATTATCTTTTTCTTCTAGCTCATAGTCAGGTCTTCTAGAGAGTGTATCTGCTCTATTTTTCTTGCCTGCTCTGTATTCTATTTTGAAGTTGTATCTGCTTAGTTCTAGTGCCTATCTTACTTGCCTTCTGTTTAGCTACTTTTTTGTTTTGAAAGGTTTTCAAATTAGATTGGTCAGTTATTATTCTAATCTGATGCTTGGCTCCTTCTAAATAATGTCTCCAGTTTACTAATGCTTTTATAATAGTATATAATTCCTTATCTGGTACTGTATAATTTCTTTCCTGTTTACTAAAAGTTGAAGAATAATAAGCTATAGGATGTAATTCTTTATCTTCCTGTTCTTGTGATAGTATTACTGAGCATGCAAAATCTGATGCATCAGTTTCAACTACAAACTGCTTTTCATGGTTTGGCCTTGCTAATACTAGTACTTTAGCAAATGCTTCTTTTATAGCTTTAAAAGAGGCTTCTTAAGTGTCTCCCTATGTAAAAGTTCTCTTCTGTAATAGTAAACTTGATAATGGTTTTACTTTTCCAGAATAATCTTCTACAAATTTCTTGTAGAAATTAAAGAATCCTAGTATTTTCCTAATGTCTCTCTTTGTTAGAGGTCTAGACCATTCTAATATAGCTTTTATCTTGTAAGGATCTGCTTTTAGTCTATCTTGATTGACTACAAAACTTAAGTAGTCTAATTCCTGTTTATTAAAGAAGCACTTTTCTAGTTTATGTCAGCAACAGCGTAGAGGGGACCCGAAGGCTCAGCGAGGGGACCC
>NW_006761066.1:0-2928 GCF_000271605.1 Fomitiporia mediterranea MF3/22
ACATTAGTTTCTACTATAAACTGCTTTTCATGGTTTGGCCTTGCTAATACTGGTACCTTAGCAAATGCTTCTTTTATAGCTTTAAAAGAGGCTTCTTGAGTGTCTCCCCATGTAAAAGTTCTCTTCTGTGACAGTAGACTTGATAAAGGTTTTACTGTTCCAGAATAGTCTTCTACAAATTTCTTGTAGAAATTAAAGAATCCTAGTATTTTCCTAATGTCTCTCTTTGTTAGAGGTCTAGGCCATTCTAATATAGCTTTTATCTTGTAAGGATCTACTTTTAGTCCATCTTGATTGACTACAAAACCTAAGTAGTTTAATTCCTGTTTATTAAAGAAACACTTTTCTGGTTTATAGTAAAAGTCTGCTTTCCTTAATAATTGCAGCACCTTTTTGGTTAGCTCTAATAGCTCTTTTTGTGTTTGAGTATAGATAATAATATCATCTAAATATATTACTATCCCTTTACCTATTAGTTCTTCAAAGAGTTGATTCATAGCTCTCTGAAATACTGTTGGTACATTCATCATTCCAAATTGTATTACTAGTAGTTCATATAATCCTTTATGTGTTCTAAAGGCTTGTAAGTATTCTTGTCCTTGTTTTATCCTGATATTATTGTATCCACTTTTAAGGTCAAGAGTTGTAAACCATTTTGCTTCCTTTAAATAGTCTGGTAGTGTGTGTATTATAGGTATAGGAAATGGATCAGGTTCTGCAATCTGATTTAATTTCCTATAGTCTATAACCATTCTTGCTCCTGAATCCTTTTTGCCTACAAAGAATACTAGTGATACAATTTTAGAATGACTCTCTCTAATGTATCCTTTCTTTAGGTTTTCTTGTATAAATTCCTCTACTGCTTCTTGTTCTACAGGAGTTAGAGGATATACTGGACACATTTTAGGTAATTCTGCTCCTTCCTTTAGTTTAATATCCATATCCTATCTGGAATGCCTTGGTAATCTATCTGCTTTATCTTTATTAAACCTGTCTAAGTAATCCTATAATTCCTTTGGCACTAATTCCTTTTTATCTCTTTCTGGGCCTATTCCTAATCTGTTTAGTGTCTCTGCCTTTTCTTGTGAAGCTTTTTGTGCTATACTGGAGACTTTGTTTAACTGTTTTCTAAGCTTCTGTTCTTCACTAGTTTGATAAGATAATTTTTGTTCAAGCACTCCTAACTCCTCTTACTTGTTAGTTTCTGTTAACTGATAGGATGCTAGATTCATCCTCTTTACAGACAGTTCTAGAGTTCCTGACCTTCTTTTCTTTATAGGTGGAGGTGTACTTCCTATACTTTCTCCCCTTTTCCTTTTAACATATTCATTATATAATGCAATGTTTTGCATTTTCTCTTTTACCTTTTGTATTTGCTCTTCTCCTAGTCTTGTCTTGTGCATTATGTCTAGGTCTGCAAATTTCTTGTCTGCTCTAAAGGTAATCATTCTTACTTCATGTCTAGAAAGCAAGGGTTCCTGATATTGAGGTATTTTTGGTAACATTACCTACTCTTCAGAAATAGTTACTTTGTCTAATAAAGTAGTTATTTCTTCATCTGTATCAATATCTTTATCTGATGAATATGACCTTATACTAGCTTCTGGTTGTATGCCTAGTATACTTCTTGAAGGGCTCTGTTGCAAATCCTGTATTGTTAAACTTTTAATAGGTATCACAAGTGTTATAAATTCTGGAATAGGAGTTATAGAAGCTTTTCCTTTACCATTTCTTTCTTTCTCTGAAAACCAAAGACTTTCTAATCTACTACTATCTGACTCTGAATCTGATAGTATAGGTGGTTTGTGGGAAAACTTCTTTGTCTTGGTTTTCTTCATGCTTCTAATTTGAGAGTATTCTTTTACATTTTTCTCTCTGTTTTGGTTCCTTTTCTTTTCTCAACTTTTGCCTAGTAGTTTAATCTTTCCTGTACTACTTCTGACTTCTCCTGTTTGATAATTAAACAAAGGTTTTACTTTGTTTAAATAGTCAGATCCTAATAAACACTTATTATTGTAAGTGTCCATTATTACAAATTTGAACCATTCATTACTAATTCTAGTATTTAACCATGCCCAAGCATTATACTTTCATCCTCCTTTATTAATTGTACTATCAGCATTTCTGACAATTACCCTAGGCTTGTCATTCTTTATAAGTTTTAGCTTGAGGGCTTTAGCTATCTTTGGTGATAATGTGCTTAGTCCTGCACCTGAATCAAACATAGCCTTAATTGTTGTTTGCTGTCCTCTATATAATATAATTGCTTTACAGGTTGGATAGAGTGCTGCTTGTACTGTCTGGTAGATTTTTGTTGGTTACTTTTCTTGTAGAGTTTCTTTTACCTTTTTCTCTACTCCTGAGTTTAAAGACTCTACTACCTTTAAACTCTGGATCAAAAATCCTCTTTACTTGATCCTTCTGTTTCCTCTTCTTCATCAATGTAGGCTTCTTGTTCTTTAGGGATTACTGTGTTCCTTTTTGTGAACCTCTTGTTAGATTTATACTTTGGCCTTTTACCTTGAGGATTTCTTCTAGTGTAATTCCTAGCCATATGTCCTTTTTGCCCACATTTGAAGCATACCATTTCCCTACCTTTTGTTATCCTGTCAATTTTTATTGGTACTCTATAATAATCACTAGGAGGTTTGTATTCTTGTCTAAATGTTTTTGTGTGTACTATTCCTCTCTCCAGACTGAGAGCTGTATCTGTCCATTCCTTAAATGTCTATTCTGTATAACCAGGGATAGTAACCAACTGTTGTAACTTGCTAGGGTTTAATCCATTCTTATATAAATGGATTGTGACAGGATTCCTTCCATTTGTCCCTGGTTTATACTCACTAGGTAGGTAGGCTAATATTCTCTTGAATGTTTCATTGTATTCCATAATTGTTAGTTTTCCTTGTCTCAAATTGTACATTTGAG
>NW_006761067.1:0-2925 GCF_000271605.1 Fomitiporia mediterranea MF3/22
TACTTCCGTATACGGCGTATACGCTGTGCCAAATATAACAAGATACTTTACATTAAAATAGCTCATAAAAGTACACTATCATCTTTCAAAACAAATGCTTGATATTACTGAGCTAAGAAAATGTATTGTAGTGCTGTTTACACACAGAAATAAACCCAAGATCTTCGCTGAACGCTGAACGTTGTGAGTGTTAGAGGTTCTGAGACTATATAAAGACAGTTGAGTGTTGTGAGTTAATATCACGTGACAGCTCTAAACCTTCATGTGATGTAGGCCCTGGCATGGTAACCATCCGCGCGTACCGCGATCCATACCGTGGTTTTTTCTTACCGCGGTAAATTTTCTCACGGTTACCGCGGTAAACCACCGTACCGTGCCAATCTTCGAGTACCACTGTAGAATATAACTATTCTTTTTTCTACTTAATTCTCAGTTGATAATCTTATTGTTTCACATTAAATATAAGTATATACAATATAATTGTTTTATTTAGTAATAAATAAAGACATTATTAGGGTATATATTTTAAATTTCTATAATGAAAGTCCTCCAAATCAGTGTGAAAAAAGTAAGGAATGGTGGATTAAGACATCTTTTGTCTAATTATTTCAATTGCATGATCAATAGTAGGAAATAAAGGAGTTCCATCCTAAGAACCAACAGCCATTTTAGCTTTGAAAGTGTTTGAAGAAGTGGAATGTTGTATAAAATTAAGTTGACACCTTCTAACAGAGAATGCTCTTTCTGCATCAACTGAGGTAGCTATAACAAAGAAATAGATAAGACTCTTAAATATATAAGGAAAATATAACAGAAAGTAAAGCTTACCAGGGGCAGAGCAAAAGTCTATTCCTATCTGAGCTACACTAGGCTAATATGCCTCTACAGAATACCAGTATTGTATAACTCTACCTGAAGACTGAATAGTTGATGTAGAGACTCAAGGTTCAGACAAATAAGCTTGTATTACATCACATGGACCTTCATCAATAGTATCACACTGAGTAAGATAGTGTGAACAAGACTAAAAATATATTAGACATATATTATATAATACAAATGAAGTACTTACTGGCTGTAAAGGGTGTGTTTGTCTAGATGAAGATGTACAATTTGGATTGTATTGCTTGTAGGACTGCTCCTAGTGTTGGATTATAAGACTCTGGATCTCTTGAACCACAGTTTCAGGAAAGTTCCTCTTGGTAAACTATTCCAACTTCTTGTCTAGTAACATTACTATATGACAAACACTATTAGAATCCTGTTACAATTTTAAGAATGTAAATAACATACTAACAGTAATAAAATATACTTCACACTCTCTAGTGAGAGTGAAGTACTTGTCACAAACAAGTATTCCAGCTCTAGCAGCAATACAAAGAATGTTAGGCAAATTCTCATTCTTACTAGTACATTCAAGTGCCTGACAAATGTCAAGCAACATAGGAATTACATTAGAAATGAGAGGAACCTCTACTTTTGAAAAAAGTTGAGTAGGTTCCTCAAGAATCTGTATATGAAATAGGTTAGAAGAATTAGATAAGTACTGTAAGGACTTACTGAAAGAACATAAAGTAAATCTTGTATAAGAGTTTGTTGAGAAGAATTAAGAATGAAATTTTGAAGTTTCAAATGCTAGACACCAATTAACTGTTCAACAACAGGGTATAAGAGGAGGTATAATTCAATACAAGCAAAATCAGAATTCTACCAAGTAGCAACTTGGCAATCTAGCATTTGCTTATTACTATCAATTTTGGAGTTAGGATTATTAACTTTAGTATCAACCAACTTATTAAACCATTCCTTCAAATGTGGTGAATCATTTACTTGTTTTGTAAGACTAGCAATCTAATTATTATTTTAGTATAATATATTTGAAAGAAAGAGTATGAATACCTTATATAAAACCATTTCTGTACTCTGTAACTCATTCTGCTCAACCTGTACACCCCTTCCTTGTATGTCAGCAATAGCTTTGTTTCAAATAGAAGTAGTAACATATGTATTATGAACTAATTGCCTATCATCATATGTACTAGTATCATTCTTAGTAAGAGAAGCAACAAGCTCCTCTTCCTCAGGTGTGAGCTGCTCCCTAGGTTCAATTACAACCTTAGCTAGAGAAGGATTAGAATTACTATGAAGCTGATGGACCCTAATCTTGACAACTTTACATAGCTTTGCTAGACAGAAAAACAATGAAAGGACTGTTTAGACATAAGTAGTAAATAGACAGTATAGTGTAACTTGTAAAACACTATGCTTACCTTTACAACAAGATTAACAATATGAGTAAAACAATGTACATACAATTTCATACTATGAAACATTAGTACAAGTTTTTCTAGCTCAGTCACTATTGTATTACAGTTACCTGTATTGTCTATACAGAGTACATGTACCTATAACATAGTAATCAGTAATGTACAGAATGTTCATAAGAATAACACATACATACTTAGTAAGTTTGTATTACTAAAGACACTGTATCAGTTCCTGGGCCAGATATTGACCTGTATGGCCCTGAGTCAGGCTAAAAGAAATATTTGTTAGGACCTTACAGTGTAGAGCTATTTAGACTGCTTTAATAATCTGAGAGATGATAGTCAAGGACAGTAATAACAACATAACTATAGTAGCTAGCTTGAAGAGCAATTATGCTCCTGTTTCTTTATGTACAGATACTAATGCTAATACTATGACAGTTAGCTTGAAGAGCAATCATACTCCTGTTTCTTTGTATACAGATACTAATACTAATACTATAGTACTGTATCCATCATTATTGCCTCTACTAAACTATAATACATACTAAAGCTAGGTAATGACTTTAGCAGGCATTTACTGTTACACTTGCCTTTCAATCAAATAATACTCACTGAATAAATTCAAGGATTGCTTGATGCACCTTCCCAGAATCAG
>NW_006761068.1:0-2925 GCF_000271605.1 Fomitiporia mediterranea MF3/22
TTGATATGGACCAGCACTGGATACACTGGAGGTTTGCATTGATTGGATGGGTTGAGGACCAGGCATCTGTGACAGCAAAAAGGAACAAACAGGTGTGTATTGAGTTTACAGGCAATGGACAACAAGATTACCTATTGAATATTAGTTACAATGTGGCTGCTAAGCCTTGACAAACAATTCCTGGAGGGTACCCAAGTCCGGATATTGATACTAACATGCTAGGAAGTAAGTCCTTGTCCCTTGTAGGCTGGAGGCAACCCAATGAACCTATACCAGGTGATAAGTCCTTGTCTACACAAGGCTGGAGGCACCCTGATGAACTAGTACATACTAATAATGTAGAACTAAGGCATGTAACTGTACTAGTGCATATAGTTAGACAAATGCATACTGTAGAGTAGACACTAGCAAGTATTGACACTACTAGGCTCAAAGAAATAGCAAACAAAGGTACAGAGAGCAGAAACGCTCAGGCAATTGTTCTTAAGGATTCAGACAGTTGAGTTCATGATGAACAGGCAATTGGATTCGAGGATTCGTCCAATTGAGTACAAAAGGTCGGGTTTGAGGATTCAACTCACTGAGTACAGGCAATTGAGCTTGAGGATTTGCTCTATCGATTTAAGGCTACTGAGTTTGAGGATTCACTTAATAGAGGACAGGCAATTTGGTTTGAGGATTCACCAAGTCAATATAGAGAGCTAATGGTAAGCATTGAGGAATTTGCAAGCTAGTACAAGAGTTACAGAGTGTATATAGTCAGTATTAGTGAGAGTGTGAATGAGTATCCAGTGAGTACACTTACTTCAGAACAGAAACACATCAACAACAGTAATGTAGAGGGCAATGAGACACCTAAGACCCTTTTAGGCAGTGAAGAAAGCAGCCAGGACTTGAAGGACAAGAGTAACAGACAAGGCCAGGAGAGTCAGGCATTGAAACTACAGAGAATTGATGAGGAACAAGATTTCCAGAAGGTAAGTAAGACCTTCAGACACATTGCAAGAGCCAGAGCAATTGAGATAGACATAGGACATGTCAGCCCATTCCACAGTTCAATAGACATTGAAGATTTGAATAAGAGAACATACAAGTTCGATGGAATGTATCAGGAAGAGGAGAAAGCAACTCCTTCATCAAACAAGAGCAGACTTGATAGTATAGCAATAGAAAAGTGTGAAACGCTTCAGGCAGGCTACAGAACGAAAGCCAGACATGCTATAGTACCTACAGACAGTAGAGATCATAACTATCAATCTAAGAGTGTAGAAGAAACACTCAAGAGTCCAGACAAACAATTGTATTCACAGAAAGTGAAAGGAAAGTGCAAAGTGAAAGGAAAACACAAAGCACAAGGAACAGAACAAAAACCAGAACTGCTAGGCATTCAATACAATTGTGAAATTGATTCAGACTATCCAAGCGAAACAGACATCACATCAACAGAACAGTACTTTGAGGATAGCAAAAGTGAATGCAAATTGGAACTACAAGGATCAGTACTTGATCCAGAGGGCAAAAATCAAGCATACACCCACAAAATCAAGTGTTTAACCTCATACATGGCAGATATTGACTATGCATTACACAGGAGCAATGTACAGGACTACTACAATAGATACAACACCCTAGCCAGGTCCAGGAATAAGAGAGAAAGTGAAATACCTGGATATATACAGTCTCAAATGGAAACATCAAGTTTTTCAGGACATCAGAGTATCCCTTGCAAAAATAAAAGGAACAAACAATCCCATAGCAATACTTCACAATTGAAAGCAGTCCCAGGCAAGGCAAACACTAGTGGTATTAGTGAGAACAATATCAATTCAGAGTACAGCAAACTATACAGTTCAAAGCCACATATTGAGTGTAGCAAGCACAAGAATAGCTCCAGCAGTAGTTCAAGAACAAATAATGGACACAGGCATAGTAAAGCACCAAATAATGTTCAGAAAGGCAGATTTGCATCAATAAGACCTTCAGATAGCCTAGCAAAGAATAGCTATACATACAGAGTGATACAGAGCTCTAGGATACAGAGAAAGGGAAATCTTGACCCAGGATCAGACCCAGACAGTGATAATTCGGATTCCTCTTCATCCAATGACAACAATCGAAGTAATGTTTTATTTGAACTGTCAGACATCGATTCGAGTGATACAGAAGCTACTAAGAAGTGCAAGAAACGCTTGAGGAAGAAACAGAACAAAGAACTCCTCAAATTGAAGATACAGATGCATAGTACAGAACCAATAGCTCCTACAGTATACTCAGGTGAACCAGACTTGCAGAAGTATACAAAGTTTGTTATTGAAGTCAATCAGTACATGAAACAATCAGGACTTCATCATTTCCCTAAGAGCCAAGTAGGGATAATGCCAGGTTTTATCAAGGGAAAAGTAATGAATTTCTATTTGTAAAAGATTGTGAACCACAAGCATAGATGGACACTTGCTCAGTTCTTTAGAGGACTTATAAACTTTTGTTTCCCTTCCAACTTTGCTGAAATACTGTGAAAAGAGTTTAATACTTCAAAACAAGGCAATAGGAATATTCAGGATTATTTGTACAATCTAGAGATGAAAGCTACAAATCTAGGAGACATTTCTCAGCAAGATTTGACTAGACAGGCATGGTATGGATTGAATTCCAAGTACTAGAGGCAATTACAATTAGATTGCTTGAATCCAGACACTGTAGATTACTCAATCTTCAAGGATAGGCTCGAAAGCATTGAGAAAGCAAATGAATCCATAGGAATCAAATGGTACATAGATTCCAGACAACAATTTGATATGTAAGGATGCAATAATGATTCTCAGAGTGATTATTTGCATACAGACAGTTCTAATAATTCAGGAAACGATCAATTCACTCTACAGGATAGTGAAAGCAATGATTCAGATCACAGTGACTCTAGTCAGG
>NW_006761069.1:0-2923 GCF_000271605.1 Fomitiporia mediterranea MF3/22
CAGAAGGATTAAGTAAAGAGGATTTTTGATCCAGAGTTTAAAGGTAGTAGAGTCTTTAAACTCAGGTGTAGAGAAAAAGGTAAAAGAAACTCTATAAGAAAAGCAACCAACAAAAATCTACCAGACAGTACAAGCAGTACTCTATCTAACCTATAAAGCAATTATATCATATAGAGGACAGTAAACAACAATTAAGACTATGTTTGATTCAGGTACAGGATTAAGCACATTATTACCAAAGATAGCTAAAGCCCTCAAGCTAAAACTCATAAAGAATGACAAGCCTAGGGTAATTGTCAGAAATGCTTATGGTACAATTAATAAAGGAGGATAGAAGTATAATGCTTGAGCATAGTTAAATACTAGAATTAGTAATGGATGGTTCAAATTTGTAATAATGAACACTTATAATAATAAGTGTTTATTAGGATCTGACTATTTAAACAAAGTAAAACCTTTGTTTAATTATTAAACAGGAGAAGTTAGAAGTAGTACAGAAAAGATTAAACTACTAGGCAAAAGTTAGGAAAAGAAAAGGAACCAAAACAGAGAGAAAAATATAAAAGAATACTCTCAAATTAGAAGTATGAAGAAAACCACCTATACTATCAGATTCAGAGTCAGATAGTAGTGGATTAGAAAGTCTTTAGTTTTCAGAAAAAGAAAGATATAGTAAAGCTTCTATGACTCCTATTCTAGAATTTGTAACACTTGTAATACTTATTAAAAGTTTAACAACACAGAATTTGTAACAGAGCCCTTCAAGAAGTATACTAGACATACAACCAGAATCTAGTATAAGGTCATATTCATTAGATAAAGATATTGATACAGATGAAGAAATAACTACTTTATTAGATAAAGTAACTATCTCTGAAGAACAGGTAATGTTACTAAAAATACCTTAATATTAGGAACCCCTTCTTTCTAGACATGAAGCAAGAATGGTTACCTTTAGAGTAGACAAGAAATTTGCAGACCTAGACATAATACACAAGACAAGACTAGGAGAAGAGTAAATACAAAAGGTAAAAGAGAAAATGCAAAATATTACATTATATAATGAATATGTTAAAAGGAAAAGGGGAGAAAGTACAGGAAGTACACCTCTACCTATAAAGAAAAGAAGGTCAGGAACTCTAGAACTGTCTGTAAAGAGGATAAATCTAGTATCCTATCAGTTAACAGAAACTAACAAGTAAGAGGAGTTAGGAGTGCTCTAACAAAAATTATCTTATCAAACTAGTGAAGAACAGAAGCTTAGAAAACAATTAAACAAAGTCTCTAGTATAGTACAGAAAGCTTCACAAGAAAAGGCAGAGGCACTAAACAGATTAGGAATAGGCCTAGAAAGAGATAAAAAGGAATTAGTGCTAAAGGAATTATAGGATTACTTAGACAGGTTTGATAAAGATAAAGCAGATAGATTACTAAAGCATTCCAGATGGGACATGGATATCAAATTAAAGGAAGGAGCAGAATTACCTAAAATGTGTCTAGTATATCCTCTAACTCCTGTAGAACAAGAAACAGTAGAGGAATTTATACAAGAAAACCTAAAGAAAGGATACATTAGAGAGAGTCATTCTAAAATTGTATTACTAGTATTCTTTGTAGGCAAAAAGGATTCAGGAGCAAGAATGGTTATAGACTATAGGAAATTAAATCAGATTATAGAACCTGATCCATTTCCTATACCTATAATGTACACACTACCAGACTATTTAAAGGAAGCAAAATGGTTTACAACTCTTGACCTTAAAAGTGGATACAATAACATTAGGATAAAACAAGGACAAGAATACTTACAAGCCTTTAGAACACATAAAGGACTATATAAACCACTAGTAATGTAATTTAGAATGATGAATGTACCAGCAGTATTTCAGAGAGCTATGAATCAACTCTTTGAAGAATTAATAGGTAAAGGGATAGTAATATATTTAGATGATATTATTATCTATACTCAAACACAAAAAGAGCTATTAGAGCTAACTAAAAAGGTGCTACAATTATTAAGGAAAGCAGACTTTTACTATAAACTAGAAAAGTGTTTCTTTAATAAACAAGAATTAGACTACTTAGGTTTTGTAGTCAACCAAGATGGACTAAAAGCAGATCCTTACAAGATAAAAGCTATATTAGAATGGTCTAGACCTCTAACAAAGAGAGACATTAGGAAAATACTAGGATTCTTTAATTTCTACAAGAAATTTGTAGAAGATTATTCTGGAAAAGTAAAACCATTATCAAGTTTACTATCACAGAAGAGAACTTTTACATGGGGAGACACTTAAGAAGCCTCTTTTAAAGCTATAAAAGAAGTATTTGCTAAGGTACCAGTATTAGTAAGGTCAAACCATGAAAAGCAGTTTATAGTAGAAACTAATGTATCAGATTTTGTATGCTCAGCAATACTATCACAAGAACAGGAAGATAAAGAATTACATCCTATAGTTTATTATTCTTCAACTTTTAGTAAACAAGAAAGAAATTATACAGTACCAGATAAGGAATTATATACTATTATAAAGGCATTAGCAAACTGGAGACATTATTTAGAAGGAGCCAAACATCAAATTAGAATAATAACTAACTAATCTAATTTGAAAACCTTTCAAAATAAAAAGCAGCTAAACAGAAGGCAAGCAAGATAGGCACTAGAACTAAGCAGATACAACTTCAAAATAGAATACAGAGCAGGCAAGAAAAATAGAGCAGATACACTCTCTAGAAGACCTGACTATGAGCTAGAAGAAAAAGATAATCAGGAAGTTGTATTACTCCCTCAGGAAATGTTCAAAGAGTCAGAAATACACATTAAAACAATGACAGTAGAAGAACTATAGAAACAGACTCAGGAACTAATTATAGTATAAATACTGTTACCAAGGGAAGGTAAACAGGAAGAAAAAGTCAGAAT
>NW_006761070.1:0-2923 GCF_000271605.1 Fomitiporia mediterranea MF3/22
CAACCAGAGGAACTACAAGAATGATAATAAGAATTGACCAAAGGACAGGAATTATGATTATAATTGTAATAATTGTAACAGGCAGTGCATACAGTCTAACAGTGTAAGTCCTAAAGAGAAAGACTGATTTAAGGACTACAAACCAAAGTACAAAGATACCAGGCAGAATAAGCAAGAGAACAGTAAGAATACTTATTCTACAGGTGTGAAAAGGCATTCACAAGCTAAACTAGACAATATAAGAGTTAAAGGACAATGTTTTATCTGTAAACAGACTACACATTTAGCTAAAGATTGTTCTACACACAGTACAGTAAAGCTGAACAGTGTTTCCAATACAAATACATTGTCTAAGAGTGTTAATATCAATTATTCCACTCTAGATAAGTTAACCAATACTTTGGAAGATGATAATTACTTGGATTTGGATCTTATAGTAGACAATACAATGGATCCATCATCTTCTACATTGCGAATACAATCTATGGCTATTCAGATACATTATCCAGACAAAAGTTATGAGTCTACACCTCAGAGGGATGAGAATTACAATTCATTAACTGGTTACAATACTATTTTGCAAGTATTTGGTCTAGAACAATCGGATTTGAAGCCACAAACCTCTTCTGACACTTTGGAATTGAAGATTCCCCTTGTAAATGCTGAACTTAGAAAGAGAAATCA
This sequence comes from Fomitiporia mediterranea MF3/22, assembly GCF_000271605.1. NCBI lineage: Eukaryota > Fungi > Basidiomycota > Agaricomycetes > Hymenochaetales > Hymenochaetaceae > Fomitiporia > Fomitiporia mediterranea. The sequence continues at coordinate 685 of NW_006761070.1, forward strand.
GAGGAGAATAAGATCAATCTACAGAAATAGCTATTTCTACAGTGAATACAATGATACAGTATGTTTTGGAATTACTAGATGTCTTATAGAAGGAATTCTGTACTGTTTTGACTGGAAATGCTATAGAAGACTTTGGAATAAGTATCTACACAATTGATTCTATGTTTTCAGAAGTATAGATACACAGTTTACAATCATAGACAATTGGGAGAACGGAAATGAGTACACATTACCTGTTAAGATTACTTTTCTGAACAGATTTAATGTCAGAAAATAGTATTCTCTACTCAGACAAGCTCAATATTCAGCCAAATACGTTTACAATCATTAGGAACTATTAGAGATAGAGGATATCTTTAATCCTGAATTGTTTGAGCCAATGTATTCAGTTGCAAGCATGGAAAACATTGACTTGTGTTCCATATCTGGAAATAGAGCATATATGCATGATTTACCTGCACAAATCCACACTATGACTACTAACTTCAACAATTTTAATACAATTGAGCATACTACAGCTTATACTAAGGACTTTAAGAGATCAATACCATGTCCTATCATAATTACAATCAAAATCAATAGAGAATTAGCAAGAGCATTAATTGATTCAGGATCATTAGTAGATTTCATGTCTACCAAGTTTGCAGATCAAATAGGTGTCAGGAAACTTGTATTAGCCAAACCTCTACCTATACAATTGGCAGTACAAGGCTCTAGATCGAAAGTAAACTATTGTACCAATGCTAGAATACAATACAGAGAGATAAACACAATACAGCACTTTGATATCATGAATTTGGATAACTATGATATTATACTAGGAATGCTGTTCCTCTTCCAACACAAGATTTCTATCAGTTTCAATGAGTCTAGACTATGGATTGAAAGTGCAATACCTCTACCAATAACAGGAGAACAAGTCACAGTCGTTTCATCAAAGGTTATTAATACTTATGATTGAGAAATTGACAAATGCAGACAAGAAATCAAGTAATATACTGTGGATTTGTTCAAAGATGCTTCAGAAACACCTCTACCACCTCTCAGAGCCATTAATCATAGTATACCACTCATAGATGAGGATAAGAAATACAAGTTCTGTAGGGCAACTTGTCTGGATCCTTTGAGAGAGTAATGGCAAAACAAGAGAAAGGACTATATTCAATCAGGAAGATGGAAAGTAGTTACAGGATCAAATGCAATACTTATACTACTACTTCAAAAGCTTAGAAAGACCAAGGAAGACCCTATACGATTGAGAACCATCATTGATCTTAGAGAGTGCAACAAGAATACCAAGAAACTATCATCTCCTTTACTAGACATTGAATCAGTATTGAGGAGAGTAGCTTCCAAGAAGTATAAATTGCTCATTGATGGCAAAGACACGTATGAACAGATTAGAATAATCCCTGAGCATGTAAACAGATTGATATTCAACACTCTGGATGGAACAATGGTTAGTGAAGTAATGCAATTAGGTGATTGTAATAGTAGAGCCACCTATCAAGTGTTAATGAACCACATTTTCCAGCCTTACTTGGGTGACTGGATGGATATCTACCTAGATGACTTAGTGATTTATTCAGACACGATTGAGGATCATATGCAACATCTCAGAACTGTCATTAATATATTGTGCAAGGAGAAATTCTACCTCAGTAAACATAAGATACAATTGTTCCAGAAAGAATTGAAGATACTAGGCCACATTATTAATGATTAAGGCATTAGAATGGACCCTCATAAAGTCGATTCTATTCAACAATGGAAAGTACCTACTAATAAAGATTTGTTACAAGGTTTCTTAGGATCAGTAGGGTATTTAGCACTCAATATACCTCAGTTACACATTTCTACAGGTATTTTATCAAAAATTGCAGGAGAAACCACATTTTTCAGATGGACATTCACTGAACAGTAAGTGTTTGATCAAATAGTAAAGCTAGTATCAGATTTCAGACATAATCACAGGATAGTATTGGACTATAGTAAGAATGCACCACCTATTAATATTGTTACAAATGCTTTGGCTTCAGGAATTGGAGGAATAGTCAGCCAAGGTCATGATTAGAAAGATTCCAAGATAGTAGTGTTTTTCTCAGCAAAATTAAACCCTGTACAACAGAATTACCTAGTACACAATGTAGAATTACTAGCAGGAGTAGAAACTATGCTAAGACACAAGAATCTACTATAAGGAACGCATTTCTTTTGGTATACCAATCACAGAGCATTA
>NW_006761071.1:0-2921 GCF_000271605.1 Fomitiporia mediterranea MF3/22
TATGGCCTTTACTTTCATTGTCTAATCCTATTCAACAAGCAATGATACCTTGCTGTTGTATTTTTGTAGGATTTTCGTTGCAAATGATAATATATTGACCAAATTCGTATATATTATCAATTGTTCTGTGTGTTCTGTAACGTTTGTAATGTGGGGTATTATAATTTAAAGCAGTATACAGTGTTCTATTATGAATATAAGTAATATGAATTGCTGCTTTGGCCCATAATGTAAACAGTAATTCAGTAGATGTTAGATATACTCTTACACCTCTAAATATAGTTTTATGTGTTTGTTCTACAATTCTGTTCTGTTGTGGAGTATGATGTACTGTTAATCTTTGTTTTGTTCCTTGTGAATCTAAATATTGTTGGAAATCTTCACTAAGGAATACAGTATCATTATCACTTTGTAAAAGCTTTATTTTAACTCTGTACTGTGTAAATATTTTAGTTGTCCATTGTACATATTGCATATATGTATTGGATTTTGTTTGTAATTTGAGCATTATGCACTAACAACTAGAATCGTCTACAATCGTTAATAAGTAGCATATGTTCTTATATGTGTGTGGTTCAATAGGACCAATGATATTGATATGAATAAGATCTCCAAATTGATTTGCAAGAGGAGATTGACATAGTTTTGGTATTAGTGTATGTTTGATATTTGCTTTTATGCATTCAATACATTCTTTTTCTTCATAGTTTGTTATTTTAGTTGATAGTACACTTGGTTGTGTCTTTAATAATCGTTTAATATAATTGTAACTTATGTGTCTGAGGCGTTTATGTATATCATAAATAGATAGTTTGTTCATTGTTTTTAATAAATGATTATTGTACAAAATATACAAGTTATTTCTCAATTGTATATGTCTGATGTATTCATTACATGGTGATGTTATAGTACAATTATTGTTTGTAAACATAAAAGAATAACCTTCCCTACATAGTAGTGCTTGACTTATGAGGGAAAAGGTCATTTGTGGATAGTAATAGACGTTTTGTAATGTTATAATGCTTTTTTCTTGTATATTCTTCGGGATTTTGATACACATAGATTCAGCTTGATTAAGAGTCATTGTTGACCTATTTGCAATAGTTACGATTGTAGGAGTTATGTTGTGTACATCCGTTAATCGAAATAGATAAGGAGTAGTATGTATTGATACACTGGAATCGAGTAAATCCATTGTTTGTGTATAGGATTTCTTGTTAGCTATGATTGTATTTGTAAATACGTTGGTACATACCCAGGAAGCATATTGTTTGAATTGTTTGTCCTGGTTGCTCAGAATAAGAGTGTAGGCATTATTGTTCATTTCAACATTGCTTTCCTTTAATTCAACATTGTTTTTGTTTGGGTTTTCAATAATAAATGTGTTTGTTGTGTTTTCTACAGTTTGATTTGTTTTATGCACAATGTTAGCCTGATGTTTGGTGTGTGCAAGCTTCATAGCTTCAGTAGGAGGTTTGCAGCATTCCTTAGAGAAATGTCCTGTTTTTCCACAATTGAAACATTTTGCTTTTGTCAGATTGAACAGATTTGGCAGATTGAATTTCCTCTGCTTATTGGCTTTATACATTGTATTAATGTGTGCATTATTCTTTGTCTGATCATTGGAATCTTGTACTTGTTTAGCACAGTAATTGTTGTAGGTGTTCTGTAATGTAAGGATTAGTTGCTTTGGTTTGACTTTCTTATGTTCATTGACTGGTTTGCCTTTGTTTTGGGCATCAGTAGATTGTATTATTGTATTTACTATGTGTGTATATTGCTCAGGAGTGGCAAGCAATATTGCTGCTTTGTATGTAGAGTTGCATGGTGGATCACTGTTAGTAGACAGAGTTGTGTATGCTTCCTCAAGTCTGTCTAATGTATGTCTGAAATGTTTTACATAGTCTCTACAAATAAACAGTGCTGATTCATCAATAGCCTTTTTACATGCTGTCTGGGGGTTAAAGTGTTCTTCAAGCACTTTCATTAACTGAGGGATAGATGTATTGAAGTGCATATAGTTTGCCAATATTGTGTCAGCAATGTTATTGACTATGCATGCATGAATGGCCTTAGCCATCTCCCTCTCAGCTTTGTTCTACAGTTCATCCTTTAGTAAGTGTTTGAAGCATGTAGCTGTAACACTAGAAACAATACAGTAGTGCCACATCTTGTAGTTTGCTTCAGTCTTAAGCATTGTAATGTTTTGACCAAAGTATTTAGGTACATTGGCTGGTTTACAGTGTGTATCTGTACATGGGGGAACCATGATACAAATGTGTGCAAATGTATGCAAGTAAAGAGCTTAGAGTGTACAGTGGATGCATGTATGCAGGGAGCTCAAGGCTCATAACCTGTTGAGAGGGAGAACTTAAGGGGGGCATGTATAGACAAGGGGTGAGGTGACAATTGACTGCTCAGTGTCTCTTGTCCTTATATTGTATGTATTCTAACTGAGACATTATGAAGTCATTGTCTCATGGTTTGTCTGTTGATGAACTAATCATCTCATAATAAGAAGGTTAGTGCCTCTGCCTACAAACTCCAACTTCTGACAACATGGAAGTGTATACACCCAGTGTTTAACAAGGTTCTACTGTCTTGATACTATGATCCAGGTTTTCCTTTACAACAAAGACCCCTACTGCCTTCACCAGAACTCATCAGTTCCAAACCAGAATACAAAGTAGAGTATGTAGCAGATGCTAAGCTAGTGTGTAGGAAGCTCAAGTTCCTTATTTACTGGAAGGGATACCCAGTTGAAGAACACACTTGGGAACCTACTGAGAATCTCACCCATACTACTAAGACAATCTGAGACTTCTATTGACTTCATCCAGGTACTCTGTATCAACTCTGCCTTACAGATTTCCAAACCCTACCATTCCAACCTATGCCTGAGCTACTAACCAAGCCTAATG
>NW_006761072.1:0-2921 GCF_000271605.1 Fomitiporia mediterranea MF3/22
TCTAGGATACAAGAAGACACAAACTAGTGTTAGCAGATTAATAGAAGACACAAACCAGTGTAGTATACAGTCTAAAGGATTAGCCAGCTCCACTTCATAGGAACAACAGTGAAGGGAGTTACTAAAGTCACTAGAGTAACATTACTCTAGCAAAAGGTATATAAGGAGGCCAGTTTGGCCCTCAAAAGATAGTTTTATCAACTTAAGTTACCTAGTACTTGGAAGTACTCTACTACCAACCTACTAGCTACACTTGCAGCTTGACTAAAGTAGGACTCCTCTACCCTCTCACTCTACAAGTCTACAAGTCTTACTCTCTATACTCTATTCTGTTACTATTCCTAAGGATTAGGGCTAGTAAAGTGAGTATATCTTACACTTTGATAAAACTCCAACTTAGTTACAAATCTTTACTATTCTAGTAAAGCTCTAGTCTACTAAGGGGAACTTAAACCTGGAGCTAGCACACAGGTACATCAACTCTAATACTTACTTTATAATATTAACTAACCTTAATAAACAACATTCAAAGTGGGTAGATAAATTACTCTACTACTTAGAACAGTTGTTAAGGTAAGTAACTTTCTTTTGTAGTAAGAAAAGAAAGATTAATCAAGAAGTGCTACTAGTTCTTGATTACTTAGTAGTCTATACACAGGAACAAGTGTTAATACTAGGAGGTATCAAAGGAATACCATTTTGGATACAGGGGGGAATTCCCTTAGACTCTTTCAAGCAAGGAAGAGTAGTATCAACTGTTGCCTATACAGTAGGCACTCCTATTATTAGATTGTGCTCTGGATTAGGAAATCCCCAATTGCCTTATGTAAAATTACTGTACTTGGAATGTCTCAGATTATCAGACTTCACTATGTAGTATATAAGGTAGATACTTGCTTGATGTCTCAATTAGAGAGAGTACTTGGGGCACTCCTGCTATGCTTGTTAAAAGGTTATGAGCCTTGGTGCCCATTGAATGCCCCCACACACTTGCTCTTGCAGAACGCCTTTGCCTCCTGCCAGACCACCAAGCCCAAGACCTCCCTCTTCCCCCAAACTCATTACAATGTTGTCTACAATGCATACCTTTGTTAACACTACAATGAAGGACTCTGACGTTATGAAGTTCTTCGAGGGAACGGAAAAGTTGGCTGGTGTGAAGGGATACAAGATATGGTGCTTGTGCATACACAGTGCACTCACTGCCATGATGCTCTTAGACCATCTAGAGCACGATCCCCCTTCCTCTGATGATGCTGGCATACATACAGGCAATGTTTTGTATCATTGTATAACGAAAACAATAACTGATACAATTTATGCAAACTTCACAACACATACGAGTGTTAGAAGTCTCATGAAGGCACTTTCTGAACAATACAACGTTCAAACAACAATGACACATGCTATAGACATATCCACATTGTTTACAGTAAAAGGGCATGTATCACAGTTTGATAAGACGTTAGACAATATTGAACAAATCTACAGGCAGTTGTCTGCACATAATAAAGCCCCCAATAACAATACATACATCTCAGCAATTAATCTTGCTACTCCTTGTGAGTATAGATGGGTAGCAACAATGCTAGACAGGCAGATTACCCATTATAATCAACTACCAACAGTTACAGTGGCTCAGAAAGACGTTCTGACACCAGCTAAGCTGATACACGAATTACAAAACACATATACTGAGTATCATTCTCAGTACTCTCAAACAAAACAAGATACTGAACAAGACAGCCTACAAACGAAAGGCAAAAGTGTAGCTAAAGGCAAAACAAAGCCTTACAATAAAGTTAAATGCTACAACTGTAACAAGTATGGGCATATGTCAAAAGACTGCCAAAATCCTCCAACGAGCAAAACAACAGAAGCTTGAAAGAAAAAGCATAGGCAAACAGCTACTGCTTCTACTACTGCTACTACACTGTCTCAACCTGCACTTAATGCAGTAGTATTCATTGGAGACAATAACGAAACAGTATTCATTGAAGACATTAATGAAACACTGATGCTAGAGTCTGCAATTGCAGAAGCCTCAGCATCAAGTTCCAGCAGCTTACCTGTTCAATCTGCTCTATCCACTGAATCCAATGTATTTTCAGCATTCGAAGTACAAGAGGATGGTGTCATACAAGTAGACAACTTCATGAACTCATTTGACAATACGAAAGAAGTCATTGAGGAGTTCAGTTACAATCCAAACGTATGTATCAACACAATACGTTGCAATGATACTGAACTAATACATTGTATTGATATATTGGACTCTGGTGCAAATGTACACACTACTCCATACTTGTTCTGTCTTACAAACGTTCAGAACTCAACCCCAATAAACATTACAATTGTGAATAAATTGTCATTCTCACTTAGCAAAAGTGGAGTGATGACATTTAACATAAAACTATGAAACAAAGCCGATGAGCATACAAAGGTGAATACAATTTCACTACAAAACGTATACTATCATCCCAATCTGAACTTCACACTCGTTAGTAAAGCACTATTATGCAAAGCAGGATATGTTTTAACAAAAACAAACAATGAATGTATTATTTATTCTCCTACTCATACAAAGATTGGTGAAATACATGTATGAAATAACTTGTATATGATAGTTTCTCATTATAATAAACAATCTATCAACACAATCACTATCATTGATTTACATTGACAAATGGGTCATGTTAATTTCAATTACTTGTGCAAACTCATACAAGAGTATCCTGAGATTATAAGTCAAAGGATAACAGACAATAAAAATGTACAGTGTACAGATTGTATCAAAGCAAACATACAACACAATGAAATACCAAAAATACGAACAACACCTCTTGCACGATCCTATGGAGATCATCTCCATATTGATATATGGGGACCTGCCCTAGTACAAGCTTACAGCAAGTACAAAT
>NW_006761073.1:0-2921 GCF_000271605.1 Fomitiporia mediterranea MF3/22
CCACTCATCATAAGAATAGCTAGCATTGGTACTCAGAGGACTAGCATTGAGGATTCGAGCAGTCGAGTACAGGCGATTGACATTGATGGTTCAGTCAGTCGAGTTCACAGCAAACAAATATATTTAGCTAGCAGCAGCACTCAGGCGATTACTATCAAGCTTTTTAGCAATCGAGTTCACAGAGAACAGGCAATTGGCTTCAAGGATTCAGTCAATCGATTAATAGAGGCAAACACTGAGAAATCAGTTTGCCAACAAGGATTCAGACATTGTGACATTACCCTGCATTGAGAGGATTCATTCCAGCAGGCGAAGAGAACGTTCAAAGGTACAAATAGACTAGATACATTGATATATACTAGTAAACTAGTTAGTCCCTTCCATTGCAAGATAGACATCGACAACTTGAACAAGAAAACACATAGATTCGATGGAATGTATCAGGAGAAGGAGAAGGAAACTCCTACAACAAACAAAGGCGAAGCCCATTGGAACGTACCAAAGAAACATAGTACATTGCAGGAAAGCAAAGGAAATGATACCAAACATTCAGTGACAGGCTTAGACAAGAAGCTTGCTACAGGAAATCAGTATTTGCTAACAGAATTGCAAAGTAAACCTGAAGAACAGCTCAGAAATTCGACCAGAAAGAAAGATCCAGGCAAGAATTCCTCAAATCATAGGAAGAAAGTGAAAGCAAACAAGCGCAGAGCTTTAGGCACTAGGAACAATGATCAGACAGCATTGAGAGATCACAGCAAGATTGAATCTGCGGTACAGAGAGCCAAATTCAAAGAGATCGAATTTATTTGAGCATTGGAACATTGGGCAATGACCCCCAGAATTGAGAGTTGCGTCAAGACTCCCCAGGCTGTCAACGAAATACCACTTCGTTTCCTACAAAATACACATAGCTCAAAGGCAGAAAAGGTAGAGAAGGACTTACCTTGCACTATTGGTAAAGGTACAGACATCAAGAAAGTGCTACAGGTACAGAAGCATGCATATAGTCACCTCATTTTGGCAGAACAAGGATTTATGTACACTTGGATTGTAAGAAGTAATATAAATTCGGATACACCACCTATGAACGTCAAACCAGTTCGTATGAACGCTCTACATGATGGACATCATGATTCAGAAAGTAAGAAAGAGAGCAAGAACGGAACAGGCAGAAATTGCCACAGTACAGTAACTCCTATCAGGCACAGCAAGCATAAGAATAGATTCAAGCGCAGAAATACAACCACACAAGATACAGGCGAACTACATAGTGCAACTACATTGCGTACAACTATATTCATGCATGGAAAGACTTCAGGTAACATCGCAAGGAAAAGGTACATAGACCGAGCAATATCGAGTACAGAAACCGCAAACTATTGGATCATGCGTCTAGAAACAGACCAGAACTACCTACCAGACTCGTTTTACTCAGCAAACTCGTCAAAATCAAGCACGAAAATCAGCAACAATCAAGAAAACATTAGAGATATGGTATTGGAAGCCACGGAGGCTTATACGAGTGAAACTACAGGTACTAAGAGGCTCAAGCGTCCCAAGAGCAGGAAAGGAAACAGAGAATTCCTTAAAGCAGACATACAGATGCAATGCACAACACACATTGTTTCCACAAAAGATCTCAGAGAAACCAGTCTTTGGAAATACAGCGAATACATTTTAGAAGTCAGTCAATATGTGAAACAAACGGTTTTACAATGCATTTCTCAAGTGCAAGCAAGAATGGCATACAGTTTCAGCAAAGAAAGCGTTATGGACCATTATCTACAGAGAAACAGTATGAATGATGCTAGGCAGACACCTTCGCTATCTTTGAACGGATTAGATGACGATTATTTCATCAGCAAGATATCAGGAACAGTACCAGAAGAGTTCTACACACAGAGAGGACCCAGAGGCATGCAAGAACACAAATGCCATCCAGAGGAGCAAGATACACTCTCAAGACATGTTTCTACAAGGGAAATGACCAGTCAGGCATGGAATAGACTACATTCCAAGTACAAACAACATTCGCTATTGGTTTATTGGAATCTGCACACAGTTTCAGGCAGAAATTTCATTGTTAGGCTCAAAAATACTGAGAAAATGAGCAAAGAACTTGAAATTTCAAGATATGCAAATACCAGGCATATATTTTACTCTAAGTACTATGGAGAAGACCTTCAGGAAGACCTACAGCAAAGAAATGCACATAGAAACTACTGGAATAGGCATAAGATTCAATCTAAGGACAAAAAGAATGGTTATAGCAACTATAATCATATCAGGCAGTGCATACAGTCTTACAGCATAAGACTCAGAGTGAGCAGCAAACCAGAAGACTTCAAATTGAATTGTACAGACTACAATGGGCATACACATGACAAGAATACAGGAATTGGTCTCACAGGCATTCAAAGGCACATACAAGAAGAATCAGGCTATGTACTAGAGAAAGTACAATGTTTCAATCGAAAGCAAGACTCGTATTATGTCACAAATGGTTGTACACATAGTACAGAAAGAGCTCAGTATATCTCAGAAGCTGGATTACCTTCAGAGAACTTGGAAATCGATTATGCTACACTAGGAAGGAGTACAAGAATGCTAGGAAATGGAAGCTATTGGAATTCGAGTATGAACAGTTATACAAACATTCTGCCATTTTCTATATTTCGAATAGATCCACTGGTACAGCAGGCATGCTCTACAGACAGTGAGTATGAATTGAGAACTCTAGAGGAAGACTTATACATGTTTAGCAAAGAATTTGATGCTCGTACAACAGGTATTAGGCATAGGAAAGCATGATTTGAGACCATCATTACACTCAGACTATATAGAAGTACAGATTCTATTTGTATATACTCTAGTGAGAGTAAAAGAGCATTCGATACGAAGATACAGACACAGGAACA
>NW_006761074.1:0-2920 GCF_000271605.1 Fomitiporia mediterranea MF3/22
TTTTACTGTGAAATCAAAGTCTGATATCTTCTCTAGCTATCTGGCTTGTCTTCCACTTAATACAGGTTGCCTTAGAATGTGTTCTAACACTCTGTGATTAGTATACCAAAAGAAATGTGTTCCTTGTAGTAGATTCTTGTGTCTTAGCATAGTTTCTACTCCTGCTAGTAATTCTACATCATGTACTGGGTAATTCTGTTGTACAGGGTTTAATTTTGCTGAGAAAAATGCTACTATCTTGGAATCTTTCCAATCATGACCTTGGCTGACTATTCCTCCAATTCCTGAAGCTGAAGTGTTTGTAACAATGTTGATAGGTGGTGCATTCTTACTATAGTCCAATACTATCCTGTGATTATGCCTGAAATCCAATACTAGCTTTACTATTTGATCAAATGCTCACTGTTCAGTGAATGTCCATCTGAAAAATGCAGTTTCTCCTGCAATTTTTGATAAAATACCTGTAGAAATGTGTAACTAAGGTATATTGAGTGCTAAATACCCTACTGATCCTAAGAAACCTTGTAACAAATCTTTATTAGTAGGTACTTTCCATTGTTGAATAGAATCGACTTTATGAGGGTCCATTCTAATGCCTTGATCATTAATAATGTGTCCTAGTATCTTCAGTTCTTTCTGGAACAATTGAATTTCTCTTTGCACAATATATTAATGACAGTTCTAAGATGTTGCATATGATCCTCAATTGTGTCTGAATAAATCACTAAGTCATCTAGGTAGATATCCATCCAGTCACCCAAGTAAGGCTGGAAAATGTGGTTCATTAACACTTGATAGGTGGCTCTACTATTACAATCACCTAATTGCATTACTTCACTAACCATTGTTCTATCTGGAGTGTTGAATATTGATCTGTTTACATGCTCAGGGATTATTCTAATCTGTTCATATGTGTCTTTGCCATTAATGAGTGATTTATACTTCTTAGAAGCTACTCTCCTTAATACTGATTTAATATCTGGTAAAGGAGATGATAGTTTCTTAGTATTCTTGTTGTGCTCTCTAAGATCAATGATGGTTCTCAATTGTATAGGGTCTTCCTTGGTCTTTCTAGGCTTTTGAAGTAGTAGCATAGGTATTGTGTTCAATCCTGTAACTACTTTCTATCTTTCTAATTAAATATAGTCCTTTCTCTTGTTTTGCCATTGTTCTTACAAAGGATCTGGACAAGTTGCCCTATAGAACTTGTATTTCTTATCCTCATCTATGAGTGGTATACTATGATTAATGGCTCTGAGAGGTGGTAGAGGTGTTTCTGAAGTGTCTTTGAACAAATCTGTAGTATATTGCTTGATTTCTTGTCTGCATTTGTCAATTTCTCAATCATAAGTATTAATAACCTTTGATGAAACGACTGTGACTTGTTCTCCTGTTATTGGTAGAGGTATTGCACTTTCAATCCATAGTCTAGACTCATTGAAACTAATAGAAATCTTGTGCTGGAAGAGGAACAGTGTTCCTAGTATAATATCATAGTTATCCAAATTCATGATATCAAAGTACTGTTTTGTGTTTATCTCTCTGTATTGTATTCTAGCATCAGTACAATAGTTTACTTTCAATCTAGAGCCTTGTACTACCAATTGTATAAGTAAAGGTTTGGCTAAAGTGAGTTTCCTAATGCCTATTTGATCTGCAAACTTGGTGGACATGAAATCTGCTAATGATCCTGAATCAATTAATACTCTTACTAATTCTCTATTGATTTTGATTGTAATTATAATAGGACATAGTATTGATCTCTTGAAGTCCTTAGCATAAGCTGTAGTACACTCAATTGTATTAAAATTGTTGAAGTTAGTAGTCATAGTGTGGATTTGTACAGGTAAATCATACATATATGCTCTATTTCCAGATATGGAACACAAGTTGATATTTTCTATACTTACAACTGAATACATTGGCTCAAACAATTCAGGATTAAAGATATCCTCTATCTCTAATAGTTCCTAATGATTGTAAACGTATTTGGCTGAATATTGAGCTTGTCTGAGTAGAGAATACTATTCTCTGACATCAAATCTGTTCAGAAAAGCAATTTTAACAGGTAATGTGTACTCATTTCCATTCTCCCAATTGTCAATGATTGTAAACTGTGTATTTGTACTTCTGAAAACATAGAATCGATTGTGTAGATACTTATTCTGAAGTCTTCTGTTGCATTTCCAGTCAAAACAGTACAGAATTCCTTCCATAAGACATCTAGTAATTCTAAAACATACTGTATCATTGTATTCACTGTAGAAATAGCCATTTCTGTAGATTGATCTCATTCTCCTCTGATTTCTCTTTCTAAGTTCAGCATTTATGAGAGGAATCTTCAATTCTAAAGTGTCAGAAGAGGTTTGTGGCTTCAAATCCAATCATTCTAGACCAAATACTTGTAAGATAGTATTGTAACCAGCTAATGAATTGTAATTCTCATTCTTCTGAGTTGTAGACTCATAACTATTGTCTGGATAATGTATCTGAATAGTCATAGATTGTATTTGCAATGTAGAAGATGATGGATCCATTGTATTGTGTAAGGAAACTCACTGTTCCTTACAAGAGAATTCTAATTGCCCTTAGTTCACTTGACTACTGACTGGGATAACCTAGTACTCGAGCAAGGGGTCAGGGGAAAAGAATCCCCTTTACCCAGCAGTCAATACTGTCTTTTATAGGGGTATACACGTGTAGATACATGAGGAGGAAGTGTAACTAACTACAATGAGAATATATGTGCTTGTGGGTCCTACTGTGTAATGATCTGACACAATCAGCAATGTAGTGATAATAAAATACAAACCAGTAAATCAAATCCTTACACTTATACACACTTTTCAGAATTCAAGGGAATCCTTCTACTATATATTACCTACAGACTGATAGTTAAACTGAGTGAGTCAATCAGGAG
>NW_006761075.1:0-2915 GCF_000271605.1 Fomitiporia mediterranea MF3/22
TTCGCTGAGAAAAACGCTGCTATCTTGGAATCTTTCCAATCATGACCTTGGCTGACTATTCCTCCAATTCCTGAAGCCAAAGTGTCTGTAACAATGTTGATAGGTGGTGCATTCTTACTATAGTCCAATACTATCCTGTGATTATGCCAGAAATCCAATACTAGCTTTACTATTTGATCAAACACTTGCTGTTCAGTGAATGTCCATCTGAAAAATACAGTTTCTCCTGCAAATTTTGATAAAATACCTGTAGAAATGTGTAACTAAGGTATATTGGGTGCTAAATACCCTACTGATCCTAAGAAACCTTGTAACAAATCTTTATTAGTAGGTACTTTCCATTGTTGAATAGAATCGACTTTATGAGGGTCCATTCTAATGCCTTGATTGTTGATAATGTGGCCTAGTATCTTCAATTCTTTCTGGAACAATTGTATCTTATGTTCACTAAGGTAGAATTTCTCCTTGCACAATATATTAATGACAGTTCTGAGATGTTGCATATGATCCTCAATCGTGTCTGAATAAATCACTAAGTCATCTAGGTAGATATCCATCCAGTCACCCAAGTAAGGCTGGAAAATGTGGTTCATTAATGCTTGATAGGTGGCTCTGCTATTACAATCACCTAATTACATTACTTCACTAACCATTGTTCCATCCAGAGTGTTGAATATCAATCTGTTTACATGCTCAGGGATTATTCTAATCTGTTCATACGTGTCTTTGCCATCAATGAGCAATTTATACTTCTTGGAAGCAACTCTCCTCAATACTGATTCAATATCTGGTAAAGGAGATGATAGTTTCTTGGTATTCTTATTGCACTCTCTAAGATCAATAACGGTTCTCAATTGTATAGAGTCTTCCTTAGTCTTTCTAGGCTTTTGAAGTAGTAGCATAAGCATTACATTCGATCCTGTAACTACTTTCCATCTTCCTGATTGAATATAGTCCTTTCTCTTGTTTTGCCATTGCTCTCTCAAAGGATCCAGACAAGTTGCCCTATGGAACTTGTATTTCTTATCCTTATCTAGGAGTGGTATACTATGATTAATGGCTCTGAGAGGTGGTAGAGGCGTTTCCAAAGTGTCTTTGAACAAATCTGTAGTATATTGCTTGATTTCTTGTCTGCATTTGTCAATTTCTTGATCATAAGTGTTAATAACCTTTGATGAAACAACTGTGACTTGTTCTCCTGTTATTGGTAGAGGTATTGCACTTTCAATCCATAGTCTGGACTCATTGAAACTGATAGAAATCTTGTGCTGGAAGAGGAACAGTGTTCCTAGTATAATATCATAGTTATCCAAATTCATGATATCAAAGTACTGTATTGTGTTTATCTCTCTGTATTGTATTCTAGTGTTGGTACAATAGTTTACTTTCAATCTAGAGCCTTGTACTGCCAATTGTATAGGTAGAGGTTTGGCTAATACAAGTTTCCTAACACCTATTTGATCTGCAAACTTGGTGGACATAAAATCTGCTAATGATCCTGAATCAATTAATGCTCTTACTAATTCTCTATTGATTTTGATCATAATTATGATAGGACATGGTATTGATCTCTTAAAGTCCTTAGCATAAGCTGTAGTACGCTCAATTGTATTAAAATCATTGAAGTTAGTAGTCATAGTGTGGATCTGTACAGGTAAATCATGCATATATGCTCTATTTCCAGATATGGAATACAAGTCAATATTTTCTATGCTTGCAACTGAATACATTGGCTCAAACAATTCAGGATTAAAGATATCCTCTATCTCTAATAGTTCCTAATGATTGTAAATGTATTTGGCTGAATATTGAGCTTGTCTGGGTAGAGAATACCATTCTCTAACATTAAATCTGTTCAGAAAAGCAATTTTAATGGGTAATGTGTACTCATTTCCATTCTCCCAATTGTCAATGATCATAAACTGCATATCTGTACTTCTGAAAATATAGAATCGATTGTGTAGATACTTATTCCAAAGTCTTCTATTGCATTTCCAATCAAAACAGTACAGAATTCCTTCCATAAGGCATCTAGTAATTCCAAAACATACTGTATTGTTGTATTCACTGTAGAAATAGCCATTTCTGTAGATTGATCTCATTCTCCTCTGATTTCTCTTTCTATGTTCAGCATTTACAAGGGGAATCTTTAATTCTGAAGTGTCAGAAGAGGTTTGTAGCTTCAAATCCGATTGTTCTAGACTAAATACTTGCAAAATAGTATTGTAACCAGCTAATGAATTGTAATTCTCATTCTTCTGAGTTGTAGACTCGTAACTATTGTCTGGATAATGTATCTGAATAGCCATAGATTGTATTCACAATGTAGAAGATGATGGATCCATTGTATTGTCTGCTATAAGATTCAAATCCAAGTAATTATTGTCTTCCAAAGTATTGATTAATATTAACACTCTTAGACAATGTATTTGCATTGGAAACACTGTTCAGCTTTACTGTACTGTGTGTAGGACAATCTTTAGCTAAATGTGTAGTCTGTTTACAGATAAAACATTGTCCTTTAGCTCTCATATTGTTTAGTTCAGCTTGTGAATACCTTTTCACACCTGTAGAATAAGTCTTCTTACTGTTCTCTTGCTTATTCTGCCTGGTATCCTTGTACTTTGGTTTGTAGTCCTTAGATCAGTCTTTCTCTTTGGGACTTACACTGTTAGACTGTATGTGCTGCCTGTTACAATTATTACAATTATAATTGTAATTCCTGTCCTTTGGTCAATTCTTATTGTCATTCCCATAGTTCCTCTGGTTGTTCTTCTTCCATCTATCTTTTCGGTGGTCTTCTTTGTTACTCTGAGGATAGAATCGATCTCTAGTATCTGTATGCCATTTAATTCCAACAGCTTCATTTGCTTTTTCAATGTTCTCAAGCCTGTCTTTGAATTCTTCATACAAAA
>NW_006761076.1:0-2912 GCF_000271605.1 Fomitiporia mediterranea MF3/22
AGTAAGATGGCAAGACAGCCGGGAAGCCTCAGGGCAGTTGTTTCCCCCTTTTTACTAAGCTACTCTCTGCCATCCTTCCTAGCAATGAACTACAACACTCTACAATACTAGTCTGTCATAGAAATGCTTGAATTAAGAAAGGCTTTAGAAGGCCTCTGTGTTCTTACTGTGCATTCTGGTGGTTTGGCTTTCTTTACTGTAACTTATCTTTAGGCAGTCTATTGATTGTGAGCAACACTGCAAATGATCTATACTCCTTTATACTAACGTTTTAGGTGTGAAGTTGTAAGTTTCACCATATTAGTACATTTACTATTCAAATTACTAACTTGGAGTGTATTGAATAATAGTATTTAGGTCTACAATTATATTCTGACTTTCAAAGATGAACATACATTAGTGTGGCCAAAGAGATGGTCACTCCTGAAAGTCCTGTTCTTCCTGGTCTACTATCTTCCCTTTGTGGACTTGACAATAATAATTGTAAGTAAGTGTTTGTAAACTTTAGGCCTACTGTTCTTACAGAGTAAACCTTTCTCTGTAAGTCAATCTAGTCTTGATTTGTTACCCAAAGCTTGTTTGACTGTATATAAGATTGTCTGTTGTGAGTTGTTATGTTCTCTACAGTGTTGTTTAAATGAGACTTGACAAGAAGGTATTAGAGACTATTAATTCAGGCATAATGATTATAGAATGTAGGGGTCCATTACTCTTAACTAGTTATTGTTACTAACAGGATCCAACCTTTAATTCAGTCATCCTGTTAGTCTGAACTTATACAATATAGAATAATGGATGTTTTGTCTTAGTCTTACTTTTAGTATAGAGTGTAACAAATGTAATCCCTAGTACTGTAATAATGTATTACTTTACAAAGTCTATAGAAGGTAAGAAGTATTATAGTATCCTCTCTAATTTATTACTCATACTTGTACTGTGTTCTAGTCATACTACTGTTAACAAGCCTTTATGACTATATTGTTTCAGACAGTAACATCCTCATTAGAGACTGGATTCTTCTAATGACATACAAATCAGGTATATACTATAGTTGTTAATTATACACATTAATCTGATCAGAAATTGTTTACTATCTTGTATTTAGTTCTTCTTACACTCCTTATGATTAAGGGCTTTCAACTGTATACACTCTATGTTTTTAGTATATAGTAAGAGTTGTTACTAAATAGCTAGTGTAAAACTAGATAAGTAACTTGGAAAAACATTCCTCTACCTAGCTTTGTTTAAGGATAGTAAGTATTACTACTTTATTTGTTCTTAATTTGTTACTAAATATTTATCTAGGTACTATTTTCTATATCTGTATCTATAGTCAGTTTACTTACAACTACTTTGTATATTTTCAACCATATTCAATTCTGTTGTTTTAAGTTATGTTAGTCAGAAATGTAATTGTAATTTTTACCCTATCTGTAAATTGTATTCTAAGTCTTATACCTTACATACTTAAATCTGTTATTTAACATAGTATGAGAAATTAAAATTTTACTTTCTTATAGAGTATGTACAGTATCTTACTAATACTACAAGTTGTAATTAACATATTAATTCACTTGTTTTATTTTTCTTTTATATTTTAGTATAAAACAGGTTATACACTCTATACTAATAGAGTATTTACTCTTTAGTATTTATACTATAAAAGACCTTAGTTAGATAGAGTTATACTAGTGTAAATACTTTAAATGTATTACTAACTCTACAGTTTTTAGAATCTTTTACAGATTATAGTATGGTTGAAAATATCTTATTATATAATGTTGAGAGAGGCTTTAGACTTATACAATATAAGTAATATGTATAATTTTAACTTTTTACATTTGAACCCTAAGTCTTACAGCTCTTTTTAGGACAACCCTGACTAGCTACTTATATAATACTTGTATACTAGTTTACAGACTAAGAAGTTAGGAGGAGGGTTTAGGAGGGTAGAGTCCTTTCTAATTAGGTTTAGGTTCAGTTTAGGTTGTTAGGTTTAGGTGTTGAGTTGAGTGTTAGTTAGACTTGAGAGAGGGGAATATATATTTTCTTAGAGAAATGACTTTATTTTAACTTAGTAAAATTCAAGTCAATTTGTAAGTAGCTAGTTAGAGCTAATCTAAAAAGAGCTGTAGGACTTAGAGTTCAGATGTAAAAACAATACAACTATAATATGTATTATAGTAACTGTGCGAAAACATTACTTAATTAGGAAACCAAAATTCGATATTACTTGTCAATTTATTTGAAGACATATACACTATAATAAGAAAATAAGTATATATTTAGAGTATTAAGAAAGACAACTAAGACAATAATAAGTATAGTAAATGTGTATATTACTATAAAACTTAAGAAATAGTTTGTAATACAAGGAAATACAGTCAGAATCTATAGAAACAAAAAGATAGAAAAAGCTGGAACAGTATTAGGAAAGTGCTAAACACTATTACAAATGAGTTCTGTTAAGTTCTAAGTTTACTAACACACATAAAACACTAACAGGACAAAGGTATCTTTGTTACAGTTAGAAATAAGAACTTATCTATATATATGTAAGAACTCACCTTTGTTACAGTCAGGAATAAGAACTAGTGTAACAAAGGTAAAAGATTAAAACTATATATACTAGAAATGAAACAAAGGTGACTTATACTTAAAAGGGAAAACAATGTAAAAGATAAAAAGGAGAGTCATCACAAAAAAGTCGCAACAAATGTAATTAATAATAGCAAATATAACATAATAATATACTTATATATTAATTACAATTCAAAATTACAATTATACTTTGCTTGTAATTGAAATGTAACAAATGTATATAATTATAATACTTATACAAGAATTGTATTATACTACAATTGTTTTTTGAAGCAAGTAATGTTACTACCAGTATTACTACAATATTATAT
>NW_006761077.1:0-2908 GCF_000271605.1 Fomitiporia mediterranea MF3/22
ACTACCAGACAGTACAAGTAGCACTCTATCTAACCTGTAAAGCAATTATATTATATAGAGGACAGTAAACAACAATTAAGACTATGTTTGATTCAGGTGTAGGATTAAGCACATTATTACTAAAGATAGCTAAAGCTCTCAAGTTAAAACTCATAAAGAATGACAAACCTAGGGTAATTGTCAGAAATACTGATAGTACAATTAATAAAGGAGAATGGAAGTACAATACTTAGGTATGGTTAAATACTGGAATTAGTAATAGATAGTTCAAATTTGTAATAATGGACACTTATAATAATAAGTGTTTATTAGGATCTGACTATTTAAACAAAGTAAAACCTTTGTTTAATTACCAAACAGGAGAAGTCAGGAGTAGTACAGGAAAGATCAAACTACTAGGTAAAAGTTGGGAAAAGAAAAGGAACCAAAACAGAGAGAAAAATGTAAAAGAATACTCTCAAATTAGAAGTATGAAGAAAACCAAGACAAAGAAGTTATCCTACAAACCACCTATACTATCAGATTCAGAATCAGATAGTAGTAGATTAGAAAGTCTTTGGTTTCTAGAAAAGAAAGATATGGTAAAGGAAAAGCTTTTATGACTCCTATTCCAGAATATATAACACTTGTGACACTTATTAAAAGCTTAACAACATAGGAATTGTAACAGAGCCCTTTAAGAAGTATACTAGACATACAACCAGAATCTAGTATAAGATCATATTCATCAGACAAAGATATAGATACAGATGAGGAAATAACTACTTTATTAGACAAAGTAACTATTTCTGAAGAACAGATAATGTTACTAAAAATACCTCAATATTAGGAACCCCTTCTTTCTAGACATAAAGTAAGAATGGTTACCTTTAGAGCAGACAAGAAATTTGCAGACCTAGATATAATGTATAAAACAAGACTAAGAGAAGAGCAAATACAAAAGGTAAAAGAGAAAATGCAAAACATTGTATTATATAATGAATATGTTAAAAGGAAAAGTGTTACAGTTCTCTACTCTTGTACTTTCAGTTCTAAAGGTTCTACACTCTTCTGTACTAGAATTTGGGACTTCTGTCCCTCAGGAGCACTGTCTATAAACTATATGTGTACTGACTCTTACTACTATCCCTCCTTACTTTATCATTCTATTCCTTTGACTACCCTTTCATTCTTTGTTCATTTTATAGTCTCTTACCCTTTGTCTATCCCTTCATTCTTTGTACCTTTATCTTTGACCTTCCTTTCTTTCATTCTTTGTGGCTTATCATTCTTAGTAGCTCATACTCTCTGAGTACTCTTGTGTAGTTTAGTATATATAGGTATACAAGATCAGACTGGTTCTATAGTCTTGATCTTGTCTACTCTAAGTAGTCCTGTACTCTTAGACTCACTCTATATACTCTACTCTTGTCTCACTCTCTCTCTCTGTCTGTTCCACAAGTTCTGACTACATTCTAGTACTTACATTCTGTATTTCTGTTGTGTAGGATAGTTGTAGCCTAGGTCCCCTTACTAAGCCTACAGGTCCCCTCTACACTGTTGCTGACATTAGATTAAGACTACTCATTACTACCCTACAACTCTCCTATGTTTCAGGCATTAGTACTTGCTATTGTATTAATCTCCTTTCTTTGTCCAAACCCTTTTAAACTTTTACCACCCTTCTTCTATTCATTACCCCTTTTAGTTTAGTACTGATCCCTTTGTAGTGTAAACATGGACCCTCCTATACTAACCACCACCCCTACTGTCCTGCTAGATCAGCAGTTATAAGCAGACTTAGCTTAATACATACAGACCTCTATTTAAGAGGCCTTTACCAACTATGTGCCCTCAGCCCTCTCAGAACCTGTTCCAATCATTCTAGAAGTTGTAACCTATTCTAGAAAGAAAGTACATATAGCCTACCCTTCAGACTTTAATGGGTAGCACTTTAAGGACTTCTAGTGCCAAGTTAAACTATATGTAGCTACTGTTTTGACTAATCTATCCTCAGACCTCAATCATGTCCTATTTGTCCTCTCCTTTATGAAAGAAGGCAACACAGCCACCTGGGCCCAGAACTGGATTGAAGGCCATCAGATTAGAAGCCTAATCTGACTTTAGAATAATGAGTCATATTCAGAATTCATAAGGCAGCTCTGTACTTCCTTTATTAATCTGAATAAGAAGTGTAATGTGTAGAACAAGCTTACATCTCTGTGACAGGGCAAACATTCTACTAATACCTTCTTTCAGGAGTTTGATATCCTGGCCCAGAAGGTAGGATTTGTACTCAGGTTTGATAATGTCCTTATCAGAATGCTTGAAAAAGCTCTTCACCCAGAACTAGTTAATAAGATTCTCAGAATAATGTTAGAACTGATCACTTACACTGAGTAGAAGATGTGCACCATTTCCTTCAACCAAGCTGTAGCTTGAATGTATTAAGTCTGTACAGAATGTCTACACATGTGTCTAGCTCTGACAGTTCTAAACCTTTAGATCAATCTGCCTGTAATTTGTAATTAATCTGTTCTAATAAACATTAGAGAAGCCTAAAAGTAAGGAGCATACTTTGCCTGTAGAAAGTCAGGGCACCAAATTAAGGACTGTCTGTAGAAGTAACAGTATATCTGTCAGGTTATTAGAGTAATAACAAGTGACAAGTAGGATTTGTAGTAAGAAGCCTTTTCTGTAAATCTGGAAGTCACCTTAGAACTCTCAGACTCTAGCTATACACTCTAGGATTTTGTAGAGGCCTAACAGTGAATACAGTACTGAAGGGCTATAACTCAGATTTTTTAACAGCCACTTTTAATTCAGTAGACACTATAGGATTAGAAGTAAATAAAGTAAGAAAAGTAGAAAAAGTAGATTAACAAAATTATTTATTAAAAAGAAAAAGTTAAAACAAAAGTAGATAGTT
>NW_006761078.1:0-2905 GCF_000271605.1 Fomitiporia mediterranea MF3/22
GTACTTTGATAACAAAGGTCTCGAGGTTCAGAAGTCTTACCAGGTAGTGCTTCTTCCAAAAGTTGAGATACCAACATTAGACGGGTCACTAGGACGCGAAAATGTTATTGTCCTGTTCATCAAGTGCTGGAAGGCAACCAAAGTGCCAATATCGAAGAACGATAATGTCACCGTATTCCCACTAGCCAGTTATTCATGACGTGTTTCCTGTGTGCTGCTGGGAACAAGGTAATGAACCTATATTTTCCAGGACCGCGACTTTCCATCACCCATCAGGAAAAAGTCACATTTCTTGTAATTTCTTGTAAACTTTATAAAGTAACATATGTATTGTATATACATTATAAAGTAATTGTAAGGTTTGTAAATAAATTGTAACATTTAAATAAGACATATTAATGTATATAAAGACTATATAAGTAAAAGGGATGAATAAAATCTATTACATGTATTATACTAACTTTGTATGACAACCTAAAGTATTATACTTGTATTATATTTAAATTATAATCTTAAAGAAAGAGTTATATTTATAATATAATAATGTAATAATTACTATTGTTACCTTATAATTTATACCAAAGGTATATTAATGTATATTATACTTCGATTATTAATACAAGCAGTTTACAATTAATGTAAAAGGCATTTCATCTACTTGTAATAATTACATCAGTGTGTTTAGAAAGCTATATACATGTCATATTACTTTTTACTATATTACAAAGTAGATCAATAATTTTATTTTATACCTAAATACAATAATTAAAATGTTCTATCCGTTGACAACTCATATTATAGTGCTTACGTAATCAACTGCTGAAGATCGAGAGCATATAATGACGCATTTCTCTTCGTCACTCCTTGACTCTGACCTCCACCATCTCTCTAAGTCTAACCCTCTGCCCCCAACACTATGTCGTTGTTTCTGTTCTCTGAGTCTCCAGTCAAGTCCTCCGCTCGCAAGCGTCCTACCAGCAGGCACTCTGCCTGCAACAACATAGGCAATAAACAACACTGCACTCGTCTCTCCAATCTGCCGCTGCGATGCCCGCGCTGGGCCTCAGATCCTGCAATGATGCCACCGAGCTGACTACACCGTCCTTCAACGTAAAGTGTAAGCAGCCAGTCCACTCCATAATAGCCTGCACAATAGTTGCTCATCCCTCTCCTCCCAACTTTTTTGTCTCCCTTCCATCCCTCCCGCTCCTCGCTCCGCGTCTTGTGTTACCCCTCCTTCGTTGTCTTCCTTTTTTTACACTCGCCTTCCATTTTGCATTTGCATTCGCGCATCCGCATTATTGACCAACGCAGAACAACTTCTACAATAATTCCATGCATTCGCGTGCTTCTTCCCGCTCTGCAGTGCAAGCAACAATCAATGAGCACGCGCTCGCGACAATGTCCCTGTACGATTACTCCCATCGTGCCACCCTCTCTCTCACCCGGTACGTGCTTTCTTTCTCCACCCATTCAATGTTTGACATCACTTTCGATAGGCCACACCGCGTGCATTTGCATTCCTCTGTGCCAGGCATGGAACCGCATTAAACGTAAGCATTGACACACCACTCTCGCTGCCCGCGCCGAGTCTGTCCGCGACTTCTACGTTGCCTTCTCTCTTCACGTCAGGACGTCCCAGAGATACACCCTTGCGATCCATGACTCAGCACACCGCACCTTCCATTGCTTGCTGCAGCAAGAGCATGCAGCACACACGCACAGATACGGATTCGCCTGTAGCTCAAATCAGCTCGCTCGACGCTCCGGATCTCAATCCAGTGCACCACCCACCCTTCCTGTACATTGTCATGGTGTGTCCCTCTCCTCACTTCAAGTACCTGCACTTGCTAACAATTCTGTCCCTTAGGCAAAGACTGGTTTGATAAATATTCAAAGTATGATTCTCCACGACTGGACTCTCCTTTCCTTCTTTCTCTCTTTTTTCTTACTCATCTGTATGCTTGTTTTGCAAATACAATATTATTAAAATACAATGTAGTAGGATAGAATAAATACAAGTGTATTAAAATGTTAATACTTAATTATAAGAGGAAAAGAAGAGAAATAAATGAATACCTGGATTGTAAAATATTATAACTATTTTGAAGTCTTGTAAAGCTCTTATAAAGTATAATAATGTCTAACAATATACATACTACTTTTAAAGCTTTACATAAGATTGTATACATTATAAAACTATATTACTCTTGTTAAAATACAGAGTTCTTTTAATGTCTTTTCATTTTAGGAGGTTGGATATAAGTTCATTTACATATTGCCAACACTTATGAACCTTATTCATATTGACAATATGTACATACCTTTTTGTGTTTTATAAAGCTTTTTATAATTTTCTCATTTTGAGAGGTTGGATATATGGTCTTTTATATTTTTTAGAAGATTTATATAATTTATATGTTTATAAGCTAATATAAGCTTTAAGACTTTTCCCTGATGTGAGAACCTCACCCATGCTTCTAAGGCAATCCAAGATTTTTATCAGCTTCATCCTAGTACTCTGTACAAACTCAGCCTCACAGATTTCCAAGCCCTACTGTTCCAACCTATGCCTGAGCTGCTAACCAAGCTCTATGTTCACTAATCAGGACAATTGGTTTTAGAGGGGGGGTGATGTTACAATTCTCTACTCCTGTACCTTTAGTTCCAAGGGTTCTGCACCCTTCTGTACCAGAACTCAGGACTTCTGTCCCTTAGGAGTGCTGTCTATAGACTACAGTGAAACCTCTCATTAAGCATTACTCTTGTTAAGCATAACCTCTCATTAAGCATGACATTTCAGGTCTACCATTACTCTTGTAGACACTAGAATTTTACTTGTTAACAAGCATAACCTCTTAATAAGCATTACTTTTTATGTCCACCAAGGGCAATGCTTAATGAG
>NW_006761079.1:0-2904 GCF_000271605.1 Fomitiporia mediterranea MF3/22
CAATTAATGTATAGAATGGTAGTAATCTATTTTAATACTATAAATCTTGTTTAATCTATTTCCTGGCATGAATTGGTTTCTAACCTAAGAACATATTTACATTCTATTTTATCAATAGTATATTATACTCGTCCTTAAACCATACATATAAAATATATTGTCCTATATGCCTTAAATATCTTACAATCACATACATAATGCAACATCCATTATTGACTTATACAAGACTTACTCTTTCATATATTATTATACTAGTCTGAGACCTGCTGATAACAAACCACAAGTATTTTTTTATATTAATATATCTAGAATCTCTTATATACTCCTGTAAGATATAATAGTATTGTATTTAATCACCAGTCTATACCAGACTTACTCTTTCATATATTATTATACTAGTCTGAGACTCCCTAATAACAAATCACAAGTATTTTTTATATTAATATATCTGGAATCTTTTATATATTCTTATAAGATATAACAGTATTGTATTTAATTACCAGTCTATACAAGACTTATAATGTTTTACATGTCTTGTATACTATTATTAGGTATGAAAGTATTTTATTTGCTTGTATGATTAATTAAGAATGCTCTGTTTTATATTTCTTATATATCTTGAAAATATATGTCTTAGCCTTAAAATCCAATATATGGACACCTGACAGACTTCTATATATTTTATATATATTAGACATTACATTTGCATATAATACATTATAAGACTATGCATATTTTTGTGATGGAAAGATGAGACAGAGCTGTAACATCAGTGCTGGGGCAAAAACACTTGGAGAACCCATTTTTTAATTTGCTGTTGAGTGTGAAATTCATAGCTATCAGAAAGCATTAATATTAAACAAAAGAAGGTTATAGGACTTGTACACACTGTTCTATTCCTCTGGGAGCAATAATGAGGCACAAGAAACTCACACTCCAACTGCCACCAGCGTTTTCTTTCTCCTGCCAAGCCCAGCTCTTTGCAAAGGCTGTTCTGTTACATTTGCAAAGGCATTTGACACATCATCATGATTTGCTAACCAAGCCTGATGTGGTAAGAAAGAGAAAAGTCGCATTGAACCCTATCTGGCTAATTGGTTTACCAGCAACTAAAGGGTTACTGAAGTTACCAATGCTATTGAATCACATGAAAGTGTTTCAAATGTGCTGTACTGTCATCACGAAAAAGTCTTAAGTATTATACTTGCTTGTAATCTTGTATATTTTATATATTTTATAAAATTTGTCCAATTACTTATAATCTTCCTGGGGGGTTAAGTAATGACAGTACAACATTAGATAAGTAAGTAAGAATACTTTTAAAACTTGGCAATTACAATTATAATTGTGTAAATTGTCAAGTTATACAAGTGATTATAATATACTTCCTAAGATTACAAGGTTAAGACATACTTATTAATTTGTGACAGTATAATATCTGTTTATAATGCTTATAAGTCACTACAAGTGTTTGAATCACTTCCTTTTACTTTGGATACAATTTTTTATCAAATAATTAATAAAATATAATTATACAGGTATGTAACAAAAGTCTTTGTCATTCCTTAAAAGGTAGATGTATTTGTAAGTGATTTGCATACCATACATAGAAATTAGATGCAGATCAGAGCTCTGATCTACACATTGTGAAGTACAAAAAAAAAAGAATTTTGCATTATTTTCACAAAATAGCTTGTATTTTCATGTTTTGTGTGTGTATAATGTGTTCATGTATGCTAGAAAAAGACAAAGGTTTGATGTGTCTCTGACAGCCTTATAAGTCAATGCAGATCACTTACAAATACACTTACCTTTTGAGGAATGACAAAGACTTTTGTTACATACCTGTATTTAATTATTTAATACAAAATAATAAATAATACATTATTTCTACAGTCCTGACCCCTGCACCACCAGCAGCCTCTGCCTTGTTCTTTTGTGAGTAGAATTTGTGTCAGAAAAGGGATGAACACATTCTTAGGCTGTTTGATATAGTCTTTGTTACTACTTTTGGTTGTCACTCAGGACCTGTGAGTCAAATTGTGTGTGTGTGTAGGTTGAGGTTGAGCAGGTTGTAGAGGTTGAGACTGTATCTGTTAGACAGGTTTAGAGTAGTTAGTAAGTGACAATAGGAGAGAAAAGGTGGACATACTGTGACAGTAAGTAGTGAGTGTGAGTAGTGTATACAAGTTGAGATCTAGAGTGTTGAACAAGTTGATTCAGACTGTAGACAAAGCTGTATCAGTATGTATATACTATATATTCTGACTGTAACATACAATTAAAGGAGCAGTGAACTGAGTTGTTTTTGTGGATTGTAAAGGTGTATCTCTAGGACATACCAGCTCAAACAGAGAAGGTGAAGTGGAGCATATGGACAGACTCTGCTCAGGAGGGGTAAATGACAGTCTACTACTTCTATTTAATATAGTGTTGTCTGTTACACTAACATCACGAAAAAGTCTTAACAGTTGTATTAGATTATAACCTAGTACATTTTTTACTTTTTGTAAATTTTGTAAAAGTGATAATAACTTAGATAGTGGTTTTCACAAGTTAATTATAATTTAGTACAAGTAAAGTGAGAATCCAGAATAGTTATTAAAATTACTGATATTAATTATGATTGTACAAATTGTCAAGATATATAAGTGATTATAACATACCTCTCAAAATAATAATGTTAAAATATACTTATTATCTTTTGACAGTATAGTATTATCTTACAATATATACAAGTCATTACAAGCATCTGGATAGATTGCTTCTGCTTTGCATACAATTTTGTATCAAATAATTAATAAATGTAATTATATTTAATTATTTAATACAAAAAGATAGTGAATATTATATTATTTCTACGGTCCAACTCCCTGCACCACTAGCAGCCTCTGCCTCGTTCCT
>NW_006761080.1:0-2902 GCF_000271605.1 Fomitiporia mediterranea MF3/22
AACTTCTAATCCTATAGTGTCTATTGAATCAAAAGTAGCTATTAAAAAATCTGAGTCATAGCCCTTCAGTACTGTATTTACTGTTAGGCCTCTACAAAATCCTAGAGTATGTAGTCAGGGTCTAAGAGTTCTGAGGTGACTTCCAGATTTGTAGAAAAGGCTTCTTACTACAAATCCTACTTGTCACTCATTATTACTCTAATGACCTGACAGATATACTGTTACTTCTGTAGACAGTCCTTAATCTAGTGTCCTGACTTTCTATAGGCAAAGTATGCTCCTTACTTTTGAGCTTCTCTAATGTTTATTAGAACAGATTGGTCACAAATTATGGACAGATTGATTCAAGGGCTCAGAACTGTCAGAGTTAGACACATGTACAGGTGTTCTACACAGACTTGACACATCTAAGCTGTAGCTTAGTTGAAGGAGATAGTGTATGTCTTCTACTCAGTGTAAGTGACTAGTTCTAGTGTCATTCTGAGGATCTTATCAACCAGTTCCAGGTGAAGAGCTTTTTCAAGCATTCTAATAAGGACATTATTGAACCTAAGCACAAATCCTGCCTTCTGAGCTAGGATATTAAACTCCTGAAAGAAGGTATTAGTAGAATGTTTACTCTGTTACAGAGATACAAGCTTGTTTTACACATTGTGCTTCTTATTCAGATTGATGAAGGAAGTATAGAGCTGCCTTATGAATTCCAAATACAACTCATTGTTCTAAAGTTGGATCAGGCTTCTGATCTGATAGCCTTTGATCCAGTTCTAGGTCTAGGTGGCTGTGTTACCTTCCTTCATGAAGGAGAGGACAAATAGGACATGATTAAGATCTGAGGATAGATTAGTCAAAGTAGTAGCCATGTATAGTTTGACTTAGTACTAGAAGTCCTTAAAGTGCTGCTTATTAAAGTCTGAAGGGTAGGCTACATGTACTTTCTTTCTAGAACAGGTTGTGACTTCTAGAACAATTGGAACAGGTTCTGAAGAGGCTAGGGGCATATGGTTAGTAAAGGCCTCTTAGATAGAGGTCTACACATATTAAGCTAGTTCTGCTTGTAACTACTGATTCAGTAGGACAGTAGGGGTGACAGTCAGTATAGGAGGGTTCATGTTTATACTACAAAGGAATCAACACTAAACTAAAAGGGGTAATGAATAGAAGAAGGGTGGTAGAAGTTTAAAAGGGTTTAGAAAGTTTAAAATTTAAAAATGTAAAAGGGTTAGGACAAAGGAAAGAGATTGACACAACAGTAAGTACTAATGTCTGAAATGTAGGAGAGTTGTAGGGTAGTAATGAGTAGTCTTGATCTGATGTTAGTAACAGTATAGAGGGGACCCAAAGGCTCAGCAAGAGGACCTAGGCTACAACTATCCTACACAACAGAAATACAGAATGTAAGTACTAGAACATAGTCAGAACTTGTAGAACAGGCAGAGAGAGAGAGTGAGACAAGAGTAGAGTATATAGAGTAAGCCTAAGAGTACAGGACTACTTAGAGTAGACAAGATCAAGACTATAGGACTAGTCTGATCTTGTATGCCTATATATACTAAACTACACAAGAGCACTCAGGGAGCATGAGCCACTAAGAATGATAAGCTATGAAGAATGAAAGAAAGGAATGTCAAAGATAAAGGTACAAAGAATGAAGGGGTGGACAAAGGGTAAGAGACTATAGAATGAACAGAGAATGAAGGAGTAGTCAAAGGAATGGAATGATGAAGTAAGGAAGGGTAGTAGTAAGAGTCAGCACACATATAGTTTATAGACAGTACCCCTGAGGGACAGAAGTCCTGAGTTCCAGTACAGAAGGGTGCAGAACCCTTAGAACTGAAGGTAAGAGAGTGGAGGATTGTAACAGTTTGTAGCATTCCTTAGAGAAATGTCCTGTTTTTCTACAATTGAAACATTTTACTTTTGTCAGATTGAACAGATTTGGCAGATTGAATTTCCTCTGCTTATTAGCTTTATACATTGTATTAACACATACATTATTCTTCATCCAATCATTAGAATCTTGTACTTGTTTAGCACAGTAATTGTTGTAGGCATTCTACAATGTAAGGATTAGTTACTTCAGTTTGACTTTCTTATGTTCATTGACTGGTTTGCCTTTGTTTTGAGCATTAGTAGATTGTATTATCATATTTACTATGTGTGTATATTGCTCAGGAGTAGCAAGCAATATTGCTGCTTTGTATGTAGAGTTGTGTGGTGGATCACTGTTAGTAGACAGAGTAGTGTATACTTCCTCAAGTCTGTCTAATGTATGTCTGAAATGTTTTACATGGTCTCTACAAATAAACAGTACTGATTTGTTGATAGTCTTTTTACATACTGTCTAAGGGTTAAAGCATTCTTTAAGCACTTTCATTAACTGAGGGATGGATGTATCAAAGTGCATATAGTTTGCTAATATTGTATTAGCAATGTTATTAACTATGTATGTATGAATGGCCTTAGCCATCTCCCTCTCAGCTTTGTTCTACAGTTCATCCTTTAGTAAGTGTTTGAAGCATGTAGCTACAACACTAGAAACAATGTAGTAATGCTACATCTTGTAGTTTGCTTTGGTCTTAAGCATTGTGATATTTTGACCAAAGTATTTAGGTACATTAGCTGGTTTACAGTGTGTATTAGTATGTGGGGGAACCATGATGCAAATGTGTGCAAATGTATGCAAATAAAGAGTTTAGAGTGTACAGTGGATGTGTGTATACAGGGAGCTCAAGGCTCATAACCTGTTGAGAGGGAAAACTTAAGGGGGGCATGCATAGACAAGGGGTGAGGTGACAATTGACTGCTCAGTGTCTCTTGTCCTTATATTGTATGTATTCTAACTGAGACATTATGAAGTCATTGTCTTGTGGTTTGTCTGTTGATGAACTAATCATCTCAT
>NW_006761081.1:0-2902 GCF_000271605.1 Fomitiporia mediterranea MF3/22
GACTCTAAGAGTGTTATAAATCATTACAATTCATTGAATACATTATGATGACCTTACATTATAAGCTAAAGTATTATACTTAGATTATAACTTTGAAGACAGACTAAAATTCACCTTGTAAAAGATTTTATATTGTTTGTATAAGGCATTCAGATACTTGTAAAAACTATATCAATGTGTTAAAAGCAATATAGACATGTCAGATTACTATCAACTGTATCATAAAGTAAAATAGTGCTTTCCTTTCGCATCTAAATATAATATTGGTTATGTTTTACAGCTTCGCTACTATCACGAACATTGATTACATAATCAACGCTGAAGATCGAGAGCATATAATGACGCACTTACAGCTGTCACTCTTTCTCTCCGACCTCCACCATCTCTCTAAGTCTAACCCTCTGCCCTGACACTATGTTGTCGCTTTTGTTCTCTCCAGCCCAGTCCTCTGCTTGCAAGCGTCCTCCAGCGGGTACTCCAAGTGCAACAACACAGACAATAAACATTGCTGCAACTCGTCTCTCCAATCTACTGTTGCAGTGCCTGTACAGAGCCTCAGATCATATGTTGTGCCACTGAGCTGACTACACCGTCCTTCAATGTAAAGCGGTAAGCATCCAGTCCACTTCATAATAGACTGTACAATAGTTGCTCATCCCTCTCCTCCCAACTTTTTGTCTCCCTTCCATCCCTTCTGCTCCTCGTCCCACCGCTTGCGTTGCCTCCCCTTCGTTGTACTCCTTTTTTACGTTCGTCTCCTTTTTTGAATTCACATTCGCGCATCCGCATTGTTGACCAATGCCGAACGACTTCTCCAATAACTCCATGCATTCGTGTACTTCTTCCCACTCTGCAGTGCAAGTAAGAATCGACGAGCACACGCGAGCATACTCGCAACAATGTTCATGTACGACCACTCCTATGGTACCACCCTCTCCCCGACGCTGTACGTGTTCTACTCCTTCGTACATTCCATGTTTGACATCACTCTTGACAGGTTTGCCCCACGCACATTTACATTCCTCAGTGCTGTCCATGACACCATTTCGAATAAGGTAAGCAGTAGCCATCGCTTACCCCTCCTGAGCCGAGTCCGTTCACATCACCCACATCACCCTCTCCCTTCGAGCCAGAACGTCCCAGAGATACACCTTTGCAATCACACACAACGACTAAGTTCTCTGCTCTGACTACGTCTCGCAATTGAAGGTGCACGTGATGTGCACGTACGGGCACAGCTTCGCTTGCTGCTCAAATCAGCTTGTTCAACGCCCCGGATCCCAACCTCGGTGCACCACTCACACTCGCTGCACGCTGTCGCGGTGCGTCCACCTTTTCTCTCTTATTATCACTCGCTAATCACTCTAAACTCGTCTCACAGGCACAGCCTCAGCCTCCACAACCTGCTCGACCTCAATTCACACACGCACGCTATTCAACTTGCAGGGACCGAGCGACGACCAAAGTGTGGTGTTGAAGACTACATCAAACGGCCCGAGAACACATTCTTCCTCTTCTATTGCAGATGCCGTTGGGAAAAGAACGAGGCGGAGGCAGCTCATCATACACTACAAGTACTGTGAGTGTCTCTTCATCAGCATCTACCGCCGATTCTGACGACTACAGCGAATTCGACTCGCTCTCTGCCAATAGTTCACTGTATGGCTGCCCGTTCGGATATCCGCACACGAGGTGCAGTAGCATGCGCGAAGTGGAGATGGCAGACTTTGGTGATTTTGAGATGGGTGATGCGGGGTGCTTGCAAGGACGGGTTCAACTGCAGACGTAGTCATAACCGTTGAGCCTCTCAATGCCCTCGCTTTCTGGTGGTCCGTCTGGATCTGGTCAAGGGATGGGCCTGGCAATCGACACCCGTAATGCACTCGTTCGCCGCTCGAGTCTGGTCCGATCCCAACCTCTACCTACTCGTATTCGCATCACAGCAGACATGGACACTCTCACTCGCTCTCTGCACAAATCTTGACGCAGGCTGCACTATGTATGTGTTTCAGTTTATTTTTCTTAATTATTGTAGATAATGATGTATCGTACAAATATTTTAATATAATTGATTTTTGTTATTTTAATAATGAATGGATGTGAGGGAAAATTATTATTATTAAGAAATAATAACTATGTATAGTCTCTGTAAAACATTACAAACATGTATTACCCTTTCAAAACTTGGTAATCCTTACAATACATTTCAAAAAAGGGAGGTCCGATATTATGCATTTTATATGTTTAAAAGGGGTATTACCCTTATGTACTTTTATTACATTAATAAACCTTACAGTACCTTATACAACGTTATACTACTTTATCAGAAATCGAGGTCCGATAATATGTAAATTACTTTTTTTACTTTTTTACTTTTTTCACACCATTATAATGTAATATAACCTTTTAGACTTTTTCCCGATGTAAGTATATACACTAACATTTCCTTATTAACCTCTCTCTTTTGACAAGGACAGACTTATGTTCTCAACTGTAAACTTAGTTAAGACTATTCCTACTTAATACTATAGACAAACTACTAAGTAGTAAACAAGGCTAGGTAGTGTTCCAAACATTCTAAGTTCTTAGAATGTAGAAGTAGTAGGTTGGATTGTGTAGATTTAGACTTGGATAAAGTGTAAAGAGAAGAATCAAAAGAATCAGAAGAAATAAGACAACTATCTACTTTTATTTTCAACTTTTTTCTTTTTAATAAATAATTTTGTTAATTTACTTTTTCTACTTTTTCTACTTTTCTTACTTTATTTACTTCTAATCCTACAGTGTCTATTGAATCAAAAGTGACTGTTAAAAAATCTGAGTTATAGCCCTTTAGTACTATATTTACTATTAGGCCTCTACAAAATCCTAGAGTATATAGTTAGGGTTTAGGAGTTCTAAG
>NW_006761082.1:0-2900 GCF_000271605.1 Fomitiporia mediterranea MF3/22
GTTGATGAACTAATCATCTCATAATACTCCCCTTCAAACTCTTACTAGTCTGAGTAAACTGGTAAGATGTTTGACTTGTGGTACATGTAATGCTTTAGTTAATATATCTGCTCATTGATTGTTCATCCATATGTATTTTGCATTTATGTACTCTAACTCAATGTAGCATTTAATAAAATCTTTCTTATAATCTAAATGCTTTGTTTGTTCTGAATATTTGAGTTTGTCTGATGTAACTGTTTGTATAACAGTATTGTTATTACAATAGATATTAATTAGTGTATCAGAGACCTGCAGAATCTCTTCAGCTAAATGAGTAAGTGTGATTGCTTCCTGTGTTCCTCTTGTAAGAGCTATTAATTCAGCTTCATATGTTAAATTTGCTACTAGTGTTTGTCTTTTACTTGACCATGAAACTAATAAATCACTCAAGTAAAATGTATATCCTGATATTGTACAATGCCCTTCTTGTATTATACTGTCTGTGTCTGTATAACTATTCAATATTGATTGATTTGTGCTACTGAGTTGGAGCCAGACATTGTTCATAGTTTTTAAGTACATGTAACAATGTTTAAGTGCTAGATAATGCTCCATACTAGGGTCATTAAGGTATTTAGCTAACTGATTTGTTGCAAATACTATATCTGACTGTGTACAGTCTGCAATGTATCTAAGTACACTAACCATGTTTATGTATAGTATATCAGACATTTGTTCTCTATCATTATTGGTTTGTAGTACTGTTTTTAATTGTGTACTAGGTTACATAAGTGTTTGTACACTTTGTTTGTTTGTAAGTTTGTAATGTTCTATTATACTATTAATATAATGTGTCTGACACATTCTGATGAATCTATGCTCTCTGTTGTATTGAATCTCTATACCAAGTAGTTAGTATAGTTCACTACTGTCTGTATATTGTAAATAATGTGTAATAGATTGTTTTATCATTGTAATAGTATTATTATTTGTTACTATAATAGTAATATTGTTGACATGTACAAATAATATGGCTACAGTTATTTCTTTCTTCCTTGTAAAGAATACAGTGTTATCATGTTTGGATTTTGTTAATCTGCATTTAAGTAGTATGTTAGATAGTGTTTTATACCATCTTCTACTAGCTTGTTTTAATCTGTATAGCACTTTTTGTAATCATAATATTTGTCCATTCTGTAATCTGTCTATTAAGTTACCTGGAGGAGGTTTAACATATATTTCTTTGTCTTCCATCAATTGTCCATACAGATATGCTGATTTTATATCTATCTGATGTATTTCATAATTATTAGATACTGCCCATACTAATATTAATTGTACTGTAGATAGTCTAGCAGTAGGAGCAAATAAATTGTCTGTATGATAGTCAAGGCTGTCAATCTGATAGTTTCCTTGAACTACTAATTGTGCTTTGTATTTTTCTATACTATTATTAGTGTATTGCTTTATTTTATAGACAAATTGTATTCTGATAATGTTAATATTATTGTGTGAATTTGTGATTTCCTATGTATTATGATTTTCTAATTGTTTTATTTTGTCTTTCATAGTTATAATCTATGAATCACAATCTAGACATTGGATTGCTTCATAAAATAAAGTTGGATCCAATTGTATTTCACTTATTTTAGTATTAAATTCTGTTAAATGAATGGCAATATTATCTTCATCCTTTTTGCTAAGTGCATACATGCATTTTGTTATGTGTTTATTCTCCATACATTGTTTAAGCTTGATAGTATGTTCTGTCAGTTTCTGTTTCCATTCTAATCAATGTAATTTAGGTTCTACTTCTTTTTTGGTTAATTTAACTTTGTTGTCTGTTAAGTCTGTTGGTTCTGCTACTTTTCCTTTTTTGTTAGGATCAGTGTTGTCTGTATCATTGTTGTCTGTTCTCATTATTCTATTGTCTGTTTTATTATTTTTAATTATTAAACACTTGTTCATATCATTGTTTGTATTGTCTATTTTCTCCCCTTCAATTTGAGGAGGTTTACCTTCAAGAAATTGAATATTTTGTTTGATGGTAATTTTATTATTGTGCCATGTTTTATAGCCTTTACTTTCATTGTCTAATCCTATCTAACAAGTAATGATACCTTGCTATTGTATTTTTGTAGGATTTTTGTTGCAAATGATAATATATTGACTAAATTCATATATATTATCAATTGTTCTGTGTGTTCTGTAACGTTTGTAATGTAGGGTATTGTAATTTAAAGCAGCACACAGTGTTCTATTATGAATATAGGTAATATGAATTACTGCTTTGGCCTATAATGTAAACAGTAATTTAGTAGATGTTAGATATGCTCTTACACCTCTAAATATAGTTTTATGTGTTTGTTCTGCTATTCCATTCTGTTGTAGAGTATGATGTACTGTTAACCTTCATTTTGTTCCTTGTGAATCTAAATATTGTTGGAAATCTTTACTAAGGAATACAGTATTGTTATCACTTTGTAAAAGCTTTATTTTAACTCTGTACTGTGTAAATATTTTAGTTGTCCATTGTATGTATTACATATATGTATTGGATTTTGTTTGTAATTTGAGCATTATGCACCAATGAGTAGAATTGTCTACAATTGTTAATAAGTAATGTATGTTCTTATATGTGTACAGTTCAATAGGACTAATGATATCAATATGAATAAGATCTCTAAATTGATTTGTAAGAGGAGATTGACATAGTTTTGGTATTGGTGTATGTTTGATATTTGCTTTTATACATTCAATACATTCTTTTTCTTTGTAGTTTGTTATTTTAGTTGATAGTACACTTGGTTGTGTCTTTAATAATTGTTTAATATAATTGTAACTTATATGTCCAAGGTGTTTATGTATATTATAAATAGATAGTTTGTTCATTGTTTTTAATAAATGATTATTGTACA
>NW_006761083.1:0-2898 GCF_000271605.1 Fomitiporia mediterranea MF3/22
TCATATTGTCTAATTCAGCTTGTGAATACCTTTTTACACCTGTAGAATAAGTCTTCTTACTGTTCTCTTACTTATTCTGCCTAGTATCCTTGTACTTTGGTTTATAGTCCTTAGATCAGTCTTTCTCTTTAGGACTTACACTGTTAGACTGTATGTACTGCCTGTTACAATTATTACAATTATAATCATAATTCCTATCCTTTAGTCAATTCTTATTATCATTCCTATAGTTCCTCTAGTTGTTCTTCTTCCATCTATCTTTTCAATGGTCTTCTTTGTTACTCTAAGGATAGAATCAATCTCTAGTATTTGTATGCCATTTAATTCTAACAGCTTCATTTGCTTTTTCAATGTTCTCAAGCCTGTCTTTGAATTCTTCATACAAAACTGTGTCTGGATTCAAACAATCCAACTGTAATTGCCTTTAATACTTAGGATGAAGTCCATCCCATGCTCTCCTAGTTAAATCTCTATCAGAAATATTGCCTAGATTGATTGCTTTCATTTCTAGATTGTACAAATATTCCTGTATAACTCTGTGTCCTTGTTTCATTGTATTAAACTCTTTCCTAAGCATTTCTACAAAGTTAGATGGGAAACAAAAGTCCATTAGACCTTTAAAGAATTGTGATAAGGTCCATTAAGATTTGTTCATACCTATTTTCTGTAGATAGAAGTCTATAGCTTGTCCTTTAATGAAATTAGGTAGTACTCCCACTTGTTCTTTAGGGAAATAATGTAATCCTGATTGTTTCATATACTGGTTGACTTTCATGACAAACTTAGTGTATCTTTGAAGGTTAGGTTCACCTGAATAAACTGTAGGAACAATAGGTTTTGTGCTCTGTATCTGTATCTTCAATTTCAGAAGTTCCTTGTTCTATTTCCTCTTAGCAAGCTTTTTATGCTTCTTAGTACCTTCAGAGTTGCTTGAATCAATGTCTGTAGGTTCAAATAATGTATCACTATCATTGCCATTGTCAGAACTTGAGTATCTACTCAAATCCAAAGAATCTGAAGAGCTATTGCCTGGATCTAAGTCAGGATCCTACCTTTTTATGATTTCTACTCTCTGTATTGTACAATTCACATAACTCTTTCTTGCAAGGTTGTCTGAGAGTCTCACTTATGTGAATCTATTTGTCTGCAGTGTATTTGAGCTTTGTGGCTCAGTAGTATCTTGTATGGTTCTTTTTTTGTAGCCTTTGCTATCCCTATCTGTACTGTACTTGATAGAGGGTACAGAACTGTGGTGGAAATTCTTTTCCTCACTCTCTTTACCTTTAACAGTTTCTGATTCGTCTTTACTGTCATCAGATGTATTCAGGACTGTAAGTTTCATATCTAGGTTTGGTCTGTTCATTTTAATATTGTGTTTCACACTGAGTGTATATGTTAATTCTTAAACATTAGTATGATAGTATATATATGCAGGTATTTTATTCTACAATGTGTCTCCTTGTCCTGCTAGGGTGTCATATCTGTAGTATGTGTCCTTGCCTTGATTTTCTATCTTAGAGTAATACGTTTCTTGCTTGAAACAAACTAGTAATTCCTGAGGAGTTCTGGGAGCCTTACTGTAGCCTTCATTTCTGAAATTCTATTGTCCTGATTCTACATTTTGTCTGTACTCTATCTCCTGAAAATACATTCTTTGTACATTAGAATCTACTTTGCTGGAACTGTCTAGTTCTACCTGACTGTAATTACGAATGTCTAGAGCTTTTCCTTTATTCACTCTTACACTTTTCTTATTACTAGGTACAGGTTTATCTGGATCTTTCTTCCAAGAACATGTGCTTTCAAACTGTAGAGTATCTTCCAATTGTTTGGACATTCCTTTAGTAACTTCTGGGTGTCAACAACATACTTTCTAATACATCCATTTAGCTAACTCATCTCTAGTTAGTTTAGATAGATCAATTGTGTTTAAATCAATGTTTCCTTCATGTTCCTAATATATACTATTGTACTTATGAGTTCTCTTGTTCAATTCCTCAATATCAATTCCTTGATTGAATGGACTGGCTAGCCTACTCATGGCTTTCAGTGTCTCTGGCCTAGGGACATTTCTGAATGTCTTTCTAGCCTTCTAGAACGTTTCCTACTGTAAGGAAAGTATTGTTCCTTTACTAATACCCTTGTTCTTACTGACAGAATCCTCAATACCAGTTTCCTGAGTGTTTACACTCTCTGTACCACTATTGTCTACTTCTGTGAGCCTAGTAAGGTAAGTACTTGCTAGTGTCTGCTCTACAGTGTACATTAGTCTAACAATATGTACTAGTACAGGTACATACCTTTGTTCTACATTACTTGTATGTAATAGTTCATCAGGGTGCCTCTAGCCTAGTGTAGACAAGGACTTATCACCTGGTAAAGGGTCATTAGATTGCCTCTAGCCTGTAAAAGACAAGGACTTATTCTCTAGTATGTTGATAGTGACTTCTAGACTTGGGGGCCCTTCCAGGATTGTCTGCTAAGGCTTGGTGGCCACATTGTGTTTAGTACTCAACAGATAATCTTGTTGTCCATTGTCTGCATGCTCTGTTAATTCGAAATCTGTAGTGCACACTGTTTCGAATCTCTCCACATTCAGGGATAGCTACTCTTCAGTACTTCTGAATGACACTCACCTCTTGCAATTTTGATAAGGAGGTCTCTCTACATTGAGGGGAACAATCCATTTGCATCCCTCAAGCATTCTGAGTATCCTAGTAGCCATAGTGAGAGTATATGTGTTTCTAATTTAGATTTGCAAACTACTCACTTGTTTCTTTGAATTCGAAGGAGTACTGGGTAATGTGAGGAATGTATTAGGGTGATCAAGCCCTCAGTTCTGGTTGTCAAAGCCCAGCAGGTTTATGGAAAGGTGGGTTCAGTCAAAAATGTGTAAGG
>NW_006761084.1:0-2897 GCF_000271605.1 Fomitiporia mediterranea MF3/22
GGAAGAAAAGGATAATCAGGAAGTTAGTATTACTCCCTTAGGAAATGTTCAAAGAGTCAGAAATACAGATAAAAACAATGACTGTAGAAGAAACTACAGAAACAGACTCAGGAACTAACTATAGTAATAAAATACTATTACCAAGAGAAGGTAAACAGGAGGAAAAAGTCAGAATTGTTCAACAATATCATGATAGTGTTATAGCTGGACATCCAGGACTCAGAAAGACTTTGGAATTAGTAAAAAGAACATATTATTAGCCAGGAATAACTAACTAGATAAAGGAATATGTAGATACTTGTGTAATATGTCAAAAGACAAAACACAAGAGAGGAAAAACACAACCACCATTACAACCATTGAAAATTCTAACAGGACCCTGGGAACATGTTACAGCAGATTTTATAACAGGATTACTAATTGCACAAACTGGTAAAGATGTAGTACTAATAATTGTAGACAGATTTTCAAAGATGGGAATTGTCAGCAACAGTGTAGAGGGGACCTGAAGGCTCAGCAAGAGGACCCAGGCTACAACTATCCTACACAACAGAAATACAGAATGTAAGCACCAGAATGTAGTCAGAACTTGCAGAACAGGCAGAGAGAGAGAGTGGGACAAGAGTAGAGTATATAGAGTGAGCCTAAGAGTACAGGACTACCTAGAGTAGACAAGATCAAGACTACAGGACCAGTCTGATCTTGTATGCCTATATATACTAAACTACACAAGAGTACTCAGGGAGCATGAGCCACTAAGAATGATAAGCCACAAAGAATGAAAGAAAGGAATGTCAAAGATAAAGGTACAAAGAATGAAGGGATGGACAAAGGGTAAGAGACTATAGAATGAACAGAGAATGAAGGAGTAGTCAAAGGAATGGAATGATGAAGTAAGGAAGGGTAGTAGTAAGAGTCAGCATGCATATAGTCTATAGACAGTGCCTCTGAGGGACAGAAGTCCTGAGTTCCAGTACAGAAGGGTGCAGAACCCTCAGAACTGAAGGTAAGAGAGTGGAGAATTGTAACATCACCCCCCCTCTAAAACCAATTGTCCTGATTGGTGAACATTAGGCTTGGTTAGTAGCTCAGGCATAGGTTGGAATGGTAAGGCTTGGAAATCTGTAAGGCTGAGTTTGTGCAGAGCACCAGGATGAAGCTGATAGAAGTCTCAAATTGCCTTAGGAGCATGGGTGAGGTTCTTAGCAGGTTCCCAAGTATGCTCCTCAACTGGGTACCCTTTCTAGTAAACAAGGAATTTGAGTTTTCCACACAGTAGCTTAGTATCTACTATGTACTCTACTTTGTATTCTGGTTCAGAACTGATGAGTTCTGGTGGAGGCAGTAGGGGTCTTTGTTGTGAAGGAAAACCTGGATTGTAGTACTGAGACAGTAGAACCTTGTTGAACACTAGGTGTATGTACTTCCATGTTGCTAGAAGTTGGAGTTTGTAGACAGAGGTGCTAACCTTCTTTTCAATAACAAAGGGTCTGAAGCACTTATTGTCCAACTTCTTCATTAGGCAATCCATGGTCAGGTTAGTAGCTTCCAGTATAACTTTGTCACTAGGCTGGTAATCCTTGGCTACAGACCTCTTCTGATCATAGTTCTGCTTTATGACCTGTACTACCTTTTCTAAAAGAGCTTGTGTATCCTCCCTGGTTCTGTGCATCTGTTCTACAAAGTCTGTTACAGATTCAGAACTACTATTCCAGTTTGGAACTGTCCCCTGGTACAGATGTCTCTCATGATTGAGGAAGAACAGGGATTGTCCTGTTGTAGAGTGTTGCTAGTTATTGTACACAAATTCTGCCAGAGCTAGCCATTCAGACCAATCTGATTACTAATGATTGATAAACATCTGAAGGTAGAGCTTGATCTCCTGATTGACTCACTCAGTTTGACTGTCAGTCTACAGGTAATAGGTAGTGGAAGGGTTCCCTTGAATTCTGAGAAGTGTATATAAGTCCTGTATGAATTTTGACTCAAATTGTAGTCCACAATCATGAATGAGCTTCTGAGAGAGTCTGTGTAACTAGAAGATGTGATCCTGATAAATGTACACTATGCCTTCAGAAGTGAGTTCTGTTCAGGTTGGAACTGTATGGACTTGCTTAGAGAATCAGTCAACAATCATACAGATAGTGTTGTAACTCTAAGACTCAGGTAGTTTACTGATCAGGTCCACTAAGACTTCTTCCTAAGAGTAATCCAGAATCTGATACAGATGTAGGGGAGCCCAAACCCTTGTCTGGTAGGCCTTAGTCTGTTGGCATGTATTACAACCAGTCACATACTTCAGGATTTCCCTCTACATTCTAGACTACTAGTAGTTCTGAGTAATGAGTTCCTGTGTTTTGTGTTAGCCTGGATGTCCTACAGTCAGATTGTTGTGATGAGCTCAGACAATGTCCTCCTACAGCTTCTGATCCTTTAGAACATACAGTCAGCCTTCCTAGTAAACCTGTCTATTCTTATCCTCCTCCTAATCCCTTGCCTGCTTCTCTAGCTACTTTACTACAACCTAGTCCTACATGTGTCTTAGAGCTTACTGTATGTAGGTGACAAAGTCAACATCCTCAGATTTGAGTTAGATCTCTTAGATTGTCTTAGACACAAAACAGGAATTGTCTAGGAGAATAAGATTTTTGTTATCATTCTCCCCCCTTTCATAACCTACTCATCTTGAGAGTAAATCAGCTTTTGTCATTTGTGTTCTGGGTTTGTAAGTCAGTACAAAGTCAAAGTCCTACAGTTCTAACATCTAGCAGGCTTGGTAGTAGTTGAGCTTCTAGGGTGCCCAGAAGTACTAGAGATTAAGGTGATCACTCTAAATCTTAAACTTCTGTACAGTACTGAGGAGATATTAATACTACTCTTCTAGGGAACAGACAATT
>NW_006761085.1:0-2896 GCF_000271605.1 Fomitiporia mediterranea MF3/22
TGTGCTGTTTGTTCAATGTTTGCTTTTATACAGTCAACACATTGTTTCTCATCAAAGTTTGTTATCTTTTAAGATAATATTATTGTATCTTTTCATAATAAATGTTTAATATAATCATAACTAATATGACTGAGGCATTTATGTAGATTGTAAACACTGATTCCACTCATGGAATTCATATAATGAGTGTTTCTTAATACATATAGGTTGTTTTTAAGTTTAATTGTTCCTATTTTGTGTTGTCTGTGATAAATAATACATTCCAATTGTTTGAACATGAATGCAAAACCATTATTACATAATAACGCTTGACTTATAAGTGAAAAGTTTAAATCCAAATAATAATAAACATTTTTCAACATTATTTTACTAATTATAGGATTACATGTATTTCCTGAATTTCCCTTTTTAATTTCAATAATCATATCTCTAGCCTTTGTAAGAGTTACTGTTGATTTGTTTACAAGTGTAACTGTTACTAGGGATATGTTTCGTACGTTTGTAAGATGAAAGTAATACAGTGTAGCATGTATTGTTACACTAGAATTGATTATATTGATTGTATTAGAAATATATTTATTTATTAATACATTATTTTCGTCCAAAATATTATTATAACATACCCAATTTGTAAATGGGTCGTTTGTGTTTGTGTTCACAATAGTATTTGCCTGCTGAGAGGCTGGTATCTCTGTCATTTCGACTTCTGGTACCTGTTCAATATATGTGCTTATACACACTATAGTTGCTACTAGTACAGGCTTCACTTCTGTTGCTTCTACTGTGTTAGCCAAAGGATTAGACTTTTTGGCTCAGGCATCTAGTGTTGGTTGAGTTGGTGACTTCTAGCAATTACAGGAGAAGTGCCCTGATTTGCTGCAATTGTAGCATTTTGATACAGAAGTCGATTTGCTTGTATTTTTATTAATTCCTTTATTTCTGTACTTTTTATCTTTTGTACAAAACATATTTGCCTGTCCATGTATTGTAAGCTTGTTATTATTGTATTGTAGAGGATTTTTAATGTGAAAATTGTTAAACACTTGATGTAGTACTATAATAAGTCTTTGTAGCTTAATGGGTTGATACTCAGATTCAGGTTTTCTGTTGTAAAACATATCTCAAGCTTGTTCCATAGCCATAATAGTACCAC
Organism: Fomitiporia mediterranea MF3/22; assembly: GCF_000271605.1. Taxonomy (NCBI): domain Eukaryota; kingdom Fungi; phylum Basidiomycota; class Agaricomycetes; order Hymenochaetales; family Hymenochaetaceae; genus Fomitiporia; species Fomitiporia mediterranea. The sequence goes on from NW_006761085.1 coordinate 1,154, forward strand.
TATATTCAGAAGGAGTTGTAGTGTAAATAGCTGCTCAATACATAGTGTCTGTAGGTTTTAAATTGTCTACTACAAGCTGTACATATATCTGCTCTAGCTTATCAAGTGTTTGTCCAAAGTTTTTAATGTGATCATTACATTTAAATAGTGAAGACTCATTGTATGCTTTATACATAACTGTATGAGGGTTGAAGCATTCTTCTAATCTGCTCATAAGAGTTTTAATTGACGTTCTGGTATGCATAAAGTTAGCCATTATATGATCTGCTACTTTATTGATTATTAATGTGTAAATTGTGTGTGCAACCTTAATGTCTTCAGGCTTTGGTTCATTTGTGAACAAGTACATATAGCCTGTTACTACAATAGCAGAGTTAATCTGATACTTCCATATTTTGAATCCAGATGTGTCCTTTAGTTGTATAATGTTATGTCCAAAGTGTTTAGGAACATTGGCAGGTTTGTAGTGAGTAGGATTTGTCCTGCTTGTCTGCTCTAAGGATGTAGATAGATTTGTTACAGTTCTGTTTGATGCATACATATTGTGGGTACTTAGAGAGTCCATCATAGATGTGTAGTATTAATGTAAAGTAGTGTAGCATAGTCTTGTAGTAGTAATATAAGGTGTTAAGCAGAGAGTGTAAGGCTCATAACCTGTTAGAATGTGTATTCTTAGGTTATCACACAAGTAATGAGGGTGTAGACCCTGATAATAATATGTATTTAGTTAATAAGTTGTTTGTTTTTATAATATTTGTCTGTCTGTATGTCTTAGATATCCAATGTATCATTATCTTATATCTGATACTTATTGTATATCTAATACATGTCTTATAGTTCTGTGTCTGTTCTGTTTGTATGTGTATTAATTATTTTACTAATACTATATTGTCCATAATTGTATCATTGATCATAATACATGTTAACAGTTATACTGTTTGTAATATGGTATTGTGAAATTAATAGCAACTCTCAGTGTTCTGTTATGAATAAACGTTTGATATTGTACTGTATATACTCAGAATTTCATAGGTAACTTTGCTAATAACAGACACATACATACACTGTTAAAGATAGTCTTATGTATACATTCTGCAACTCTGTTCTACTGTAGTGTATTGTGTACTGTTAATCTACATATTGTTCCCTGACTTTCAATATATGTAGTGAAGTCTTTACTTAGGAACACTGTATTGTTATTACTTTGGAGAGTTTTAACTCTTATACCATACTGTGTAAAGAGTCTTATTGTATACTTTACATATTCTGTGAAAGCATTGCTTTTATACTGTATAGGTAGTATAGTTACCTATTGTGTAGTGTCATCTACAATGGTAAAAAGATATTTGTACTTACTGTAAGCTTGTACTAGGGCAGGTCCCCAAATATTAATGTGGAGATAATCTCTATAAGATTGTGTAAGAGGTGTTGTTTGTATTTTTGGTATTTCATTGCATTGTATGTTTGCTTTGATACAATCTGTACACTGTGTATTTTTATTGTCTGTTATCCTTTGACTTATAATCTCAGGATACTCTTGTATGAGTTTGTACAAGTAATTGAAATTAACATGACCCATTTGTTAATGTAAATCAACAATAGTGATTGTGTTAATAGATTGTTTATTATGATGAGAAACTATCATATACAAGTTATTTCATACATGTATTTCACTAATCTTTGTATGAGCAGGAGAATAAATAATACATTCATTGTTTGTTTTTGTTAAAACATATCCTGCTT
>NW_006761086.1:0-2894 GCF_000271605.1 Fomitiporia mediterranea MF3/22
ACTTGTTCAACGCTCCGGATCTCAACCTGCATGCACCACTCACACTCGCTGCACGCCGTCGCGGTGCGTCCATCTTTTCTTTCCTATTGTCACTTGCTAATCATTCTAAACCTGTCTCACAGGCGAAGCCTCAACCTCTACAACCTGCTCAACCTCACAAGTCACATGCATACGCAATTCAACTTTGCAGGGACTGGGTGACGACCAAGGCGCGGTGACGAAGACTACATCGAACGGCCCAAGAACGCATCAATCCTTTACTGACACGAATCCTGCTTGTGAAAGAACGAGGCAGAGGCTGCTGGTGGTGTAGGGATTGGGGCTGTAGAAATAATGTTTTATTTACTATCTTTTTGTATTCTATAATTAAATATAATTGCATTTTATTAATTATTTAATACAAAATTGTAAGCAAAGCCAAAACAAGCTGTTCAAATGCTTGTAGTGACTTATGGGGATTGTAAGCAGACATTATACTTTCTCAAATAAATAAGTATGTCTTGGTCTTGTAATCTTAGGAAGTATGTTATAATCACTTGTATAGCTTGACAATTTATACAATTATAATGGAAATTGCCAAGTTTTACAAGTATTCTTACTTACTTATTTAACATTGTACTTTCCTTGCTTAACCCCCTATGAAGATTATATTAACATTGACAAAATTTATAAAAGGTACAAAATGTATAGGATTACAAGCAAGTACAATACTTAAGACTTTTTCGTGATGAAGTTGTGCTTTCCAACTATTGGTACACATTATTAATGTGTTAGCTAGGCCGATTTATCCTTTGGACCAGTCAACTATGCTGTAAGTAGTCTGGTTTTAACTAACATTATAGAAATTCAATCCAGTCAACAGCTACTATCATTGTCTTGCTTATAGAGTGTAAGTAGATACTCTTGTCAACTTGAATTAGGACCCATTACACTCATTGGCCAACTCTTTAGACACTCTCCAAATCCGAGTATTAGCCCTTTATAATCAGAGTAAGCCTGAGCTAACTATTTGTTTGTTCTTTCTCTATTAAAACATACATAAACTTCATGGCAGACAAGAGAATTTCGATTTGCCTGAAGGTTCTCCTTGCTACAAATGTATTCAGTATGTTTGGTCTTACTATTTCTGACATACTGTTTAAACCTGGTAAGACTGTTAGTTATTATTTGTCTTCACACAACAGATAGCCTTATTATTATTATACATTAGTTGCTGTCAGAAGTCTTGTACAGGGCATCACCTATTGTGGTATGATCAGTACACTGCCAAATCCACAAATACTAGTCTTTGTTATATGGTAAATAACATACTTATGTTACAAGGCTTTGACTCATTAAAGCAGGCTCAGCTATCTGTTGTATACAATAGTGTTACTGTGTTTTGTCCTTTTCAAAAGCATACAGTACTGGAGAATACTATCAGGCTTCAAAGGTTTCTCCCTCATCAAAGTCCTCATTAGAGACCAAGTCTTATATTATAGTTTGTGAGTAACAAAGATTTACACAAATACATTGTTTACTAATGAGGATAATATGTTTTTGTGTATTGCAGATATTGTGAGTTGAAATTACCAGAATGTGTGTTAACCCCTTTATGTATTTTCTCCTGGTCACTGCTGGCAATCTGGCAATCCTGTGTGTCCTGGTAAACCACCTTACCTTCAATCTGAAGGGTGTAGGCGAGATAAACTTGGATAGAGGGACGAGTTACACATCCAGGGATGTAAGCATTATTCAATTTGTTGAAGGTGTGCATGCTTTTTACCTCTGTACAAAATTTAAATGATACATTAACATTACAGGACTTCCTGCAGTAGCCTCAAACAACAAAGGCACGTCTAGTGTCTGAAGGCGTGACTCAGTTGCTGTCTTGCCGTGCTGTTAGGTGCTAGATACTATTTATTCTGTTCACTCAATATTTATATGATGTCCTGCAGATACGAGTGTGTTTGCTCCCAACCTATTACAGTTGAAAATACCTTATTGTATCACATTATAATGCATAAATTGAATATTGTATAGCTTTCTGCCTAATCCCAGCTTGGGATAAGGGAATTATGCACAAAAATAGTCTATTACATATTGCATCAAGATTTGTAAGAAAATTATGCAAAATTCTGAGCATTTTGGGAAATTAGACTGCTTACTGTTGTGATTTTTGTACCCAGAAGCCTTACATATTGTTCTCTGACATACTTCAATACAAAAAGAATGTTTCTGATTGACATTTCATTGCTTACAATGTCTTCAATGCTGCCACAAGACCAAGATAGAGTAGCAAAGATCTCTTCATGATATGTGGGGGAAAGTTATTTGCATTGACTAGCTTTTTCTATCTTTTTGTTTCTACAGATTCTGACTGTATTTCCTTGTATTACAAACTATTTCTTGAGTTTTACAGTGATATACACATTTACTATACTTGTCATTGTCTTGGTTGTCTTTCTTGATGCTCTAAATATGTGCTTATTTTCTTGTCATAGTGTATATGTCTTCAAATAAATTGAAAAGTAATATCGAATTTTGGGTTCCTAATTAAGTAATGTTTTCACACAGTTACTATAATGCATATTGCTCATATTGCATAGGTCTGAGGCCTCTCCCGACGTTATGCAATAAGATATTTTCAACTGTAGTTCTACAACGTCCCTGCTATTTCTTCTTGATAACGTCTCCAGGGTCTTGTCATTTATTTGTTCGACTGCACCCGTGCTTGATGCGTTTATCATGTCGTTATCTATTCTTGTCGAGCCATGCACCATGTCCTTATAATAATAGAGACCTAAAGAGTCTGTCAAACAACGTCTTGTTCCCCATGTGTTCGTTCCGGGTCATCAAACAGCACGGACGGGCGTTGTGAGAAAGCATGCCAGATCGATGTCCTTAGCGCAGAG
>NW_006761087.1:0-2893 GCF_000271605.1 Fomitiporia mediterranea MF3/22
TTGATTCTTCTCTTCACACTTCATCCAAGTCTAAATCTGTACAATCTGACCTACTACTTCTGTATTCTAAGATCTTAGAATGTTTAGAACACTACCTAGCCCTGTTTACTACTTAGTAGTTTGTCTATAGTATCAAGCAGGGATAGTCTCAGCTGAGTTCACAGCTGAGGACATAGGTCTGTCCTTGTCAAAAGAGAGAGGTTAATAAGGAAATGTTAGTACATATACTCACCCTCTCAGACAATAAGGTTACACAAGCTGTATGTTCCCTTTAGAACAAGTAGCAGTTCATCTGAGGACATTCTGGGTACTAGCTCCAAGTCCCTGTCCTCTTGGCTCCCTTCTCAGGATCCCCCCAGATCTGAACAATAGCTCTAGTAGACAGTAGATACACTAGTTTGTGTATTAATAAGGCCTTTGTGTAGGAACACTACCTCCCTACTTAATACATTCTACTTCCAATCCTAGTATACAATGTAGACAGAACCCTGAACTAGAATAGTTGGATCACTGAGTTTGTCCAACTATGGATGACCATTCAGGATCATAAGGAAAGTATTGAGTTCAGAGTCACTAACCTTGGAAAGACAGATGTCTTTATTGGATTTGAATGGCTCAAGGCTTACAACCCTACTATTGACTAGTTAGAGTAGACACTTGTGTTTGATTAGTGTCCTGAGTCTTGTAGCTACCTTGTACTACTGTTCTAAGTAGATACAGATGCTTCTAATGTTACTGACAGTTCTAATGAAGGTAACCAGTTGTTCTTCTTTGACTAGAATAGATATGTGGATACATATTCTAGTCAAGGCAGAACAGAGTCAATCTGAAGAATGTCTAAGACAGAACCAGTCTGGAACCCTCTTAGAATGACTCTACTCTGGAACACACATAGACCTAGCCTGCCAGATTTTGTCTGAGAGTTCCCTAAAGTCTTTAGTGAAGAGGAATTTGACTAGCTTCCTAAACACTGTTTCTGAGACTATACAATTGAATTGACCAAGGGTTTCCAACCTAAGGATTGTAAGGTCTACCTACTCAATAGAGACAAGTAGGAGGCACTCAACAAGTTCCTTCAGGAAAATCTTTAGAACAGCCAGATCTGACCCTCAAAGTCCTCTATAGCCTCCCCTTTCTTCTTTGTCAAAAAGAAAGATAGGAAGCTCTACCTAGTCCAGGATTATTGTTGTCTTAATAAGAGTACTATCAAAAACAAGTACCTACTCCCCCTGATTCAGGAGCTCATTAATAAGACACATACATCTAGGGTTTTCACTAAGTTGGATGTTTAATAAGGGTATAATAATATTTGGATTTAAGACAGAGATGAGTAGAAGACTGTGTTCTGAACCAATTGCAGATTGTACAAACTGACTGTAATGTTCTTTAGACTAACCAACTTGTCTACAACATTCTAGTCATTTATGAATCACATCCTTACAGATCTGATTGACTCAGAGTATGTTAGTGTGTATCTAGACAACATTCTGATCTTCACCCAAACAGTTGAGTACTATTACTGACTAATCTAAGCAGTTCTACAACAGCTCTGAGATAATAAACTGTTCCTCTAAGAAGTAAAGTACTCTTTTGTACAGGAGTCAGTAGATTATCTAGGCTTTGTGATTGGTGGAGGAGAGGTCTGTATGGATCCAGCAAAGGTAACTGTAGTTCAGAACTGGCCACAACCTTAGAACCTGAAACAGGTCCAAGTGTTTCTTAGGTTTACAAACTACTACTAATACTTCATTTGAGACTTTAGTACTATTGCCTGGCCCCTTCACAATCTTACTAGCAAAGATGTTCCTTAGTAATAGGATGATCAGTAGTAGTCTGTATTTGAGTCCCTCAAGCAGGCCATTACTAGCAAGCCTGTATTAGTAGTTCTAACAGTTGTAAACAAGTTCCAAGTTGAAGCCAACTCTTCTGACTTTGTGAATAGAGCAGTACTATCCTAGTTTATTGACAGAAAGTAGTGTCTGATAGTATTCTAATCAGAATCCCTCTCTACAATAGAACAGAACTATCTTATCTATAACAAGGAACTCCTTACAATTGTTTGTTCCCTAAAGGAGTAGTGTTAATATCTCCTTAGTATTATACAGAAGTTTAAGATTTAGAGTGATTACCTTAATCTCTAGTACTTTCAGGCACCTCAGAAGCTCAACTGCTACCAAGCCTGCTGGATGTTAGAACTGTAGGACTTTAACTTTGTACTGACCCACAAACCTGGAACACAAATAACAAAAGCTGATTTACTCTTAAGACAAGTAGGTTATGAAAGGGAGGAGAATGATAACAAAAATCTTGTTCTCCTAGACAATTCCTGTTTTGTGTCTGAGACAATCCAAGAGATCTGACTCAAATCCAAGAATGTTGACTTTGTCACCTACATACAGTAAGCTCTGAGACACACATACAACCAGGTCATAGTGAAGCAGCTGGAGAAGCAGGCTAGGGATTAGGAGGAGGATAAGGATGGATAGGTTTACTAGGAAGGCTGACTGTATGTTCTAAAGGATTAGAAGCTGTAGGAGGACATTGTCTGAGCTCATTACAACAATCCAACTGTAGAACATTTGGGCTGACACAAAACACAGGAACTCATTACTCAGAACTACTAGTAGCCTGAAATGTAGAGGGAAATCCTAAAGTACATGACTGGTTACAATATGTGCTAACAGACTAAAGCCTACCAGACAAGGGTTTAGGCTCCCTTACATCTGTATTAGATCCTGAATCACTCTTAGGAAGAAGTCTTAGTAGACCTGATCAGTAAGCTACCTGAGTCTCAGGGTTACAATACTATCTGTGTAATCATTGACTGATTCTCTAAGCAAGTCTATGTGGTTCCAACCTAAACAGAACTCACTTCTGAAAGTATAGTGTACAT
>NW_006761088.1:0-2893 GCF_000271605.1 Fomitiporia mediterranea MF3/22
TTGAATCCAGACACAGTTTCATATGAAGAATTCAAAGACAGGCTTGAGAACATTGAAAAAGCAAATGAAGCTGTTGGAATTAAATGGCATACAGATACTAGAGATCAATTCTATCCTCAGAGTAACAAAGAAGACCATTGAAAAGACAGATGGAAGAAGAACAACCAGAGGAACTATAGGAATGACAATAAGAATCAACCAAAGGACAGGAATTACAATTATAATTGTAATAATTGTAACAGGCAGCACATACAGTCTAACAGTGTAAGTCCTAAAGAGAAAGACTGATCTAAGGACTACAAACCGAAGTACAAGGATACCAGGCAGAATAAGCAAGAGAACAGTAAGAAGACTTATTGTACAGGTGTGAAAAGGTATTCACAAGCTGAACTAGACAATATGAGAGCTAAAGGACAATGTTTTATCTGTAAACAGACTATGCATTTAGCTAAAGATTGTCCTACACACAGTACAGTAAAGCTGAACAGTGTTTCCAATACAAATATGTTGTCTAAGAGTGTTAATATCAATTATTCTGCTCTAGATAAGTTAACCAATACTTTGGAAGACAATAATTACTTGGATTTGAATCTTATAGCAGACAATACAATGGATCCATCATCTTCTACATTGTGAATACAATCTATGACTATTCAGATACATTATCCAGACAATAGTTATGAATCTACAACTCAGAAGAATGAGAATTACAATTCATTAGTTGGTTACAATACTATTTTGCAAGTATTTGGTCTAGAATGATTGGATTTGAAGCCACAAACCTCTTCTGACACTTCAGAATTGAAGATTCCCCTTGTAAATGCTGAACTTAGAAAGAGAAATCAGAGGAGAATGAGATTGATCTACAGAAATGGCTATTTCTACAGTGAATACAATGATACAGTATGTTTTGGAATTACTAGATGTCTTATGGAAGGAATTCTGTACTGTTTTGACTGGAAATGTAACAGAAGACTTTGGAATAAGTATCTATACAATCGATTCTATGTTTTCAGAAGTACAGATATACAGTTTATGATCATAGACAATTGGGAGAATGGAAATGAGTACACATTACCTATTAAGATTGCTTTTCTGAACAGATTTGATGTTAGAGAATAGTATTCTCTACTCAGACAAGCTCAATATTCAGCCAAATATGTTTACAATCATTAGGAACTATTAGAGATAGAGGATATCTTTAATCCTGAATTGTTTGAGCCAATGTATTCAGTTGCAAGCATGGAAAACATTGACTCACATCCCATATCTAGAAATAGAGCATATATGTATGATTTACCTGTACAAATCCACACTATGACTGCTAACTTCAATGATTTTAATACAATTGAGCATACTACAGCTTATGCTAAGGACTTTAAGAGATCAATACCATGTCCTATCATAATTACAATCAAAATCAATAGAGAATTAGTAAGAGCATTAATTGATTCAGGATCATTAGCAGATTTCATGTCCACCAAGTTTGCAGATCAAATAGGCGTTAGGAAACTTGCATTAGCCAAACCTCTACCTATACAATTGGCAGTACAAGGCTCTAGATCAAAAGTAAACTATTGTACCAATGCTAGAATACAATATAGAGAGATAAACACAATACAGCACTTTGATATCATGAATTTGGATAACTATGATATTATACTAGGAATGCTGTTCCTCTTCCAACACAGGATTTCTATCAGTTTCAATGAGTCTAGACTATGGATTGAAAGTGCAATACCTCTACCAATAACAGGAGAACAAGTCACAGTCGTTTCATCAAAGGTTATTAATACTTATGATTGAGAAATTAACAGATGCAGACAAGAAATCAAGCAATACACTGTGGATTTGTTTAAAGACGCTTCAGAAACGCTACTACCACCTCTAAGAGCCATTAATCATAGTATACCACTCATAGATGAGGATAAGAAATACAAGTTCTGTAGGGCAACTTGTCTGGATCCTTTGAGAGAGCAATGGCAAAACAAGAGAAAGGACTATATTCAATCAGGAAGATGGAAAGTAGTTACAGGATCAAACACAATGCTTATGCTACTACTTCAAAAGCTTAGAAAGACCAAGGAAGACCCTATACAATTGAGAACTGTCATTGATCTTAGAGAGCACAACAAGAATACTAAGAAACTATCATCTCCTTTACCAGATATTGAATCAGTATTAAGGAGAGTTGCTTCCAAGAAGTATAAATCACTCATTGATGGCAAAGATGCATATGAACAGATTAGAATAATCCCTGAGCATGTAAACAGATTGATATTCAACACTCTGGATGGAACAATGGTTAGTGAAGTAATACAATTAGGTGATTGTAATAGTAGAGCCACCTATCAAGCATTAATGAACCACATTTTCCAGCCTTACTTGGGTGACTGGATGGATATCTACCTAGATGACTTAGTGATTTATTCAGACACGATTGAAGATCATATGCAACATCTCAGAACTGTCATTGATATATTGTGCAAGGAGAAATTCTACCTTAGTGAACATAAGATACAATTGTTCCAGAAAGAACTGAAGATACTAGGCCACATTATCAATGATCAAGGCATTAGAATAGACCCTCATAAAGTCGATTCTATTCAACAATGGAAAGTACCTACTAATAAAGATTTGTTACAAGGTTTCTTAGGATCAGTAGGGTATTTAGCACTCAATATACCTCAGTTACACATTTCTACAAGTATTTTATCAAAGATTGTAGGAGAAACTGTATTTTTCAGATGGACATTCACTGAACAGTGAGCATTTGATCAAATAGTAAAGCTAGTATCAGATTTCAGGCATAATCACAGGATAGTATTGGACTACAGTAAGAATGTGCTACCTATCAACATTGTTACAGACACTTCAGCTTTAGGAATTGGAG
>NW_006761089.1:0-2892 GCF_000271605.1 Fomitiporia mediterranea MF3/22
AGATAAAGGTACAAAGAATGAAGGGATGGATAAAGGGTAAGAGACTATAGAATGATACAAAGAATGAAGGGGTGGTCAAAGGAATGGAATGATGAAGTAAGGAAGGGTAGTAGCAAGAGTCAGCACACATATAGTTCATAGACAGCACCCCTGAGGGACAGAAGTCCTGAGTTCTGGTACAGAAGGGTGCAGAACCCTCAGAACTGAAGGTACAAGAGCAGAGAACTGTAACAAAAAGGTTATGAGCCTTAGTGCCTATTGAATGCCCCCACACACTTGCTCTCACAGAACACCTTTGCCTCCTGCCAGACCACTAAGCCTAAGACCTCCCTCTTCCCCCAAACTCATTACAATGTTGTCTATGATGCATACCTTTGTTAACACTACAATGAAGGACTCTAACGTTACAAAGTTCTTCAAGGGAACAGAAAAGTTGGCTGGTGTAAAGGGATACAAGATATGGTGCTTGCACATACACAGTACACTCACTACCATGATACTCTTAGACCATCTAGAGCACAATCCCCCTTCCTCTAATGATGCTGGCATACATACAGGCAATGTTTTGTATCATTGTATAACAAAAACAATAACTGATACAATTTATACAAACTTTACAATGTATACAAGTGTTAGAAGTCTCATGAAGGTGCTTTCTGAACAATACAATGTTCAAACAACAATGATGCATGCTGTAGACATATCCACATTGTTTACAGTAAAAGAGCATGTATCACAGTTTGATAAGATGTTAGACAACATTGAACAAATCTACAGGTAGTTGTCTGTACATAATAAAGCCCCTAATAATGATACATACATCTTAGTAATTAATCTTGCTACTCCTTGTGAGTATAGATGGGTAGCAACAATGCTAGACAGGCAGATTACCTATTATAATCAACTACCAACAATTACAGTGGCTCAGAAAGACGTTCTGACACTAGCTAAGCTGATACACAAATTACAAAACACATATACTGAGTATCATTCTTAGTACTCTCAAACGAAACAAGATACTGAACAAGACAGCCTACAAACAAAAGGCAAAAGTGTAGCTAAAGGCAAAACAAAGCCTTACAATAAAGTTAAATGCTACAACTGTAATAAGTACAGGCATATGTCAAAAGACTGCCAAAATCCTCCAACAAGCAAAACAATGGAAGCTTGAAAGAAAAAGCATAGGCAAACAGCTACTGCTTCTACTACTACTACTATACTGTCTCAACCTACACTTAATGCAGCAGTATTCATTGGAGACAATAATGAAATGGTATTCATTGAAAACATTAATGAAACACTGATGCTAGAGTCTGCAATTGTAGAAGCCTCAGCATTAAGTTCTAGCAGCTTACCTGTTCAATCTGCTCTATCTGCTGAATCCAATGTATTTTCAGTATTCAAAGTACAAGAGGATGGTGTCATGCAAGTAGATGACTTCATGAACTCATTTGACAATATGAAAGAAGTCATTAAGGAGTTCAGTTACAATCCAAACATATGTATCAACACAATACATTGTAATGATACTGAACTAATACATTGTATTAATATATTGGACTCTAGTGCAAATGTACACACTACTCCATACTTGTTCCATCTTACAAACGTTTGGAACTCAACCCTAATAAATGTTACAATTGTGAATAAATTGTCATTCTCACTTAGTAAAAGTGGAGTGATGACATTTAACATAAAGCTACAAAACAAAGCTGATGAGCATACAAAGGTGAATACAATTTCACTACAAAACATATACTATCATCCCAATCTGAACTTCACACTCGTTAGTGAAGCACTATTATGTAAAGCAGGATATGTTTTAACAAAAACAAACAATGAATGTATTATTTATTCTCCTGCTCATACAAAGATTGGTGAAATACATGTACGAAATAACTTGTATATGATAGTTTCTCATTATAATAAACAATCTATCAACACAATCACTATTGTTGATTTACATCAATGAATGAGTCATGTTAATTTCAATTACTTGTGCAAACTCATATGAGAGTATCCTGAGATTATAAGTCAAAGGATAACAGACAATAAAAATGCACAGTGTACAGATTGTATCAAAGCAAACATACAATGTAATGAAATACCAAAAATACAAACAACACCTCTTGCACAATCCTATAGAGATCATCTCCATATTGATATATGGGGACCTGCCCTAGTACAAGCTTACAGCAAGTACGAATATCTTTTTACCATTGTAGATGACACTACACAATGGGTAACTATGCTACCTATACAGTATAAAAGTGATGCTTTCACTGAATATGTAAAGCATACAACAAAACTCTTTACACAGTACAGTATAAGAGTAAAAACTCTCCAAAGTGATAACAATACAGTATTCCTAAGTAAAGACTTTACTATGTACATTGAAAGTCAAGGAACAATACATAGATTAACAGTACACAATACACTGTAGCAGAACAGAGTTGTGGAACGTATGTATAAGACTATCTTTAACAGTATATGTATGTGTCTGTTATTAGCAAAATTACCTATGAAATTCTGGGTATATACAGTACAATATCAAACGTTTATTCATAACAGAACACTGAGAGCTGCTATTAATTTTGCAACACCATATTACAAACAGTATAACAAACATTATCAAATAGATAATATATGAGAATTCAGCACATATTGTATCATACAGAATGAACGAATGTATAAACTACAACCTAGAGGCTAACACACACAATGGCTAGGTTATGATAACAACAGTAAAGGTCACTTAGTGTACTATGATAATAAAATTACTGTTGAGTGTAACGTACAATTCATAGACAAACCAATGTCTAGGATTGAAGGGGAGAATAATCATAACAATGATACATCAAACAACAATGAAACTCTTCCTAATAACAATAA
>NW_006761090.1:0-2891 GCF_000271605.1 Fomitiporia mediterranea MF3/22
ATGTTCTAGTACTTACATTCTGTATTTCTGTTGTGTAGGATAGTTGTAGCCTGGGTCCCCTTGCTGAGCCTTCAGGTCCCCTCTATACTGTTACTGACATCAGATCAAGACTACCTATTACCACCCTACAACTCTCCTACATTTCAGGTATTAGTACTTGCTGTTGTGTCAATCTCTTTCCTTTGTCCTGACCCTTTTACATTTTTAAATTTTAAACTTTCTAAACCCTTTTAAACTTTTGCCACCCTTCTTCTATTCATTACCCCTTTTAGTTTAGTGTTGATTCCTTTGTAGTATAAACATGGACCCTACTACACTGACTGCCACCCCTACTGTCCTGCCAGATCAGTAGTTACAAGCAGAGCTAGCTTAATACATACAGACCTCTATCTAAGAGGCCTTTGCTAACTACATACCCCCAGCCCCTTCAGAACCTGTTCCAATCATTCTGGAAGTTGCAACCTGTTCTGGAAAGAAAGTACATATAGCCTGCCCTTCAGACTTTAATAGGTAGCACTTTAAGGACTTCTAGTGCCAAGTCAAACTATACATAGCTACTACTTTGACTAATCTATTCTCAGATCTCAATCATGTTCTATTTGTCCTCTCCTTCATAAAGGAAGGCAACATAGCCACCTGGGCCCAGAACTAGATTGAAGGTTATTAGATTAGAAGCCTGATCTGACTTTGGAACAATGAGTCATACTTGGAATTCATAGAGCAGCTCTGTACTTCCTTTATCAATCTGAATGAGAAGTGTAATGTGTAGAACAAGCTTGTGTCTCTGTGACAGGGCAAACATTCTGCTAATACCTTCTTTCAGGAGTTTGATATCCTGGTCTAGAAGGCAGGATTCATACTCAGGTTCAATAATGTCCTTATTAGAATGCTTGAAAAAGCTCTTTACTCAGAACTGGTTAATAAGATTCTCAGAATGATACTAGAACTAGTCACCTACACTGAGTAGAAGACACACACTATCTCCTTTGACCAAGCTGTAGCTTGGATGTATCAAGTCTGTACAGAACACTCACACATGTGTCTGGCTCTAACAGTTCTGAGCCCTCAGATCAATCTGCCTGTAATTCATAATTAATCTGTTCTGATGGACATTAGAGAAGCCTGAAAGTAAGGAGTATGCTTTGCCTACAGAAAGTCAGGGCACTAAATTAAGGACTGTCTATAGAGGTAACAGTATATCTATCAGGTTATTAGAGTAATGATGAGTGACAAGCAGGATTTGTGGTGAGAAGCCTTTTCTACAAATCCAGAAGTCACCTCAGAACTCCTAGACCCTGACTACATACTCTAGGATTTTGTAGAGGCCTAACAGTGAATGTAACACTAAAGGGCTATGACTTGGATTTTTTAATAGCCACTTTTGATTCAATGAACACTGTAGGATTAGAAGTAAATAAAGTAAGAAAAGTAGAAAAAGTAGTAAAAGTAGAAAAAATAAATCAACAAAATTATTTATTAGATAGAAAAAAGTCAAAAACAAAAGTAGATAGTTCTCCTATTTCTTCTGATTCTTTTGATTCTTCTCTTTGTACTTTATCTGAGTCTAAATCTGTACAATCTGACTTGCTACTTCTATGTTCTGAGATCTTAGAATGTTCAGAATGTTACCTAGCCCTGTTCACTACTTAGTAGTTTGTCTGTAGTATTAAGTAGGGATAGCCTCAGCTGAGTTCACAGCTGAGGACATGGGTCTGTCCTTGTTGAAAGAGAGAGGTTAATAAGGAAATGTTAGTGTATATACTCACCCTCTTAGATAACAAGACTGTGTAAGCTGTACATTCCCTTCAGAACAAGCAGCAGTTCATCTGAGGATGTTCTGAGTACTAGCTCTAGGTCCCTGTCCTCTTAGCTCCCTTCTCAGGATCCCTCCAGATCTGAACAACAGCTCTGGTAGACAGTAGATACACTAGTTTGTGTATTAATAAGGTCTTTGTGTAGGAACACTACCTCCCTACTTGACACATTCTACTTCTGATCCTAGTATACAATACAGACAGAACCCTGAACTGGAATGGTTGGATCACTGAGTTTGTCCAACTATGAATGACTATTCAGAATCATAAGGAAAGTATTAAGTTCAGAGTCACTAACCTTAGAAAGACAGATGTCTTCATCAGATTTGAATGGCTCAAGGCTCACAACCCTACTATTAACTAGTTAGAGTAGACACTTGTGTTCAATCAGTGTCCCAAGTCTTACAGCTACCTTACACTACTGTTCTGAGTAGATACAGACACTTCTGATGTTACTAACAGTTCTGATGAAGGTGACCAGTTGTTCTTCTTCAACTAGAATAGATATGTGGATACATATTCTAGTTAAGGTAGAATAGAGTCAATCTGAAGAATGTCTGAGACAGAACCAGTCTGGAACCCTCTTAGAACAACTCTACTCTAGAACACACACAGACTCAGTCTGCTGGATTTTGTCTGAGAGTTCCCTAAAGTCTTTAGTAAAGAGGAATTCAACCAGCTTTCTGAATACTGTCCCTAGGACTATACAATTAAATTGACCAAGGGTTTCCAACCTAAGGATTGTAAGGTCTACCCACTCAACAAAGACAAGTAGGAGGTGCTTGACAAGTTCCTTTGGGAAAATCTTTAGAATGGCTGGATCTGACCCTTAAAGTCCTCTATAGCCTCCTCTTTCTTCTTTGTCAAAAAGAAAGATAGGAAGCTCTGCCCAGTCCAGGATTATTGTTGTCTTAATGAGGGTACTGTCAAAAACAAGTACCTGCTCCCCCTGATTCAGGAGCTCATTAATAAGACACATACATCCAGGGTTTTCACTAAGTTGGACGTTTGATAGGGATACAATAATATTCAGATCCAAGACAGAGATGAGTAGAAGGCTGTGTTCTGAACCAATTG
>NW_006761091.1:0-2888 GCF_000271605.1 Fomitiporia mediterranea MF3/22
CTGCCTGTTCTGCAAGTTCTGACTATGTTCCAGTGCTTGCATTCTGTATTTCTGTTGTGTAGGATAGTTGTAGCCTGGGTCCCCTTGCTGAGCCTTCAGGTCCCCTCTACACTGTTGCTGACATCAGATCAAGACTACCCATTACCACCCTATGACTCTCCTACGTTTCAGGCATTGGTACTTGCTGTTGTGTCAATCTCTTTCCTTTGTCCTGACCCTTTTACATTTTTAAATTTTAAACTTTCTAAACCCTTTTAAACTTTTGCCACCCTTCTTCTATTCATTACCCCTTTTAGTTTAGTGCCAATCCCTTTGTAGTGTAGACATGGACCCTACTATACTGACTGCCACCCCTACTGTCCTGCCAGATCAGCAGTTATGAGCAGAACTAGCTCAATATGTACAGACCTCCATCCAAGAGGCCTTTGCTAACCACATGCCCCTAGCCCCTTCAGAACCTGTTCTGATTGTTCTGGAAGTTGCAACCTGTTCTAGAAAGAAAGTGCATGTAGCCTACCCTTTGGACTTTAATGGGCAGCACTTTGAGGACTTCCAGTGCTAAGTCAAACTATACATAGCTGCTGCTTTGACTGATCTATCCTCAGATCTTGATTGTGTCCTATTTGTCCTCTCCTTCATGAAGGAAGGCAACACAGCCACCTGGGCCTAGAACTGGATTGAAGGTCATTGGATCAGAAGCCTGATCTGACTTCAGAATGATGAGTCATACTCAGAATTCATGGGGCAGCTCTGTGCTTCCTTCATCAATCCAAATGAGAAGTGTAATGTGCAGAACAAGCTTGCATCTCTGTAACAGGGCAGACATTCCACTAATGCCTTCTTTCAGGAGTTTGATATCCTGGCCTGGAAGGCAGGATTCATGCTCAGGTTTGATGATGTCCTTATTGGAATGCTTGAAAAAGCTCTTCACCCAGAACTAGTTGATAAGATTCTCAGAATGATGCCAGAACTAGTCACCTACACTGAGTGGAAGACGTGTGCCATCTCCTTCAACCAAGCTGTAGCTTAGATGTGTCAAGTCTGTACAGAATGCCTACACATGTGTCTGGCTCCAACAGTTCTGAGCCCTTAGATTGATCTGCCTGTAATTCACAATCAATCTGTTCTGATGGACATTAGAGAAGCCTAAAAGCAAGGAGCATGCTTTGCCTGTAGAAAGTCAGGGCACCAAATTAAAGACTGCCTACAGAAGCAACAGTATATCTGTCAGGTCATTAGAGCAATGATGAGTAATGAGCAGGATTTGTAGTGAGAAGCCTTTTCTGCAAATCTGGAAGTCACCTCAGAACTCCTAGACCCTGACTATGTACCCTAGGATTTTGTAGAGGCCCAACAGTGAATGCAGCACTGAAGGGCTATGACTCAGATTTTTTAATGGCTACTTTTGATTCAATGGACACTGTAGGATTAGAAGTAAATAAAGTAAGAAAAGTAGAAAAAGTAGAAAAAGTAGAAAAAATAAATCAACAAAATTATTTATTAGATAGAAAAAAGTCGAAAACAAAAGTAGATAGTTCTCCTATTTCTTCTGATTCTTTTGATTCTTCTCTTTGTACTTCATCCAAGTCTAAATCTGTACAATCCAACCTGCCACTTCTGTGTTCCAAGATCTTAGAATGTTCAGAACATTACCCAGCCCTGTTCACTACTCAGTAGTTTGTCTGTAGTATTAAGCAGGGATGGCCTCAGCTGAGTTCACAGCTGAGGACATGGGTCCATCCTTGTCAAAAGAGAGAGGTTAATGAGGGAATGTTGGTACATATACTTACCCTCTCAGACAACAAGGCTGTGCAAGCTGTATGTTCCCTTCAGAACAAGCAGTAGTTCATCTGAGGATGTTCCAGACACTAGCTCCAGGTCCCTATCCTCTTGGCTCCCTTCTTAGGATCCCCCCAGATTCAAACAATAGCTCTGGTAGACAGTGGATGCACTAGTTTGTGTATTAATAAGGCCTTTGTGTAGGAACACCACCTCCCTACTTGACACGTTCCACTTCCAATCCTAGTATACAATGTGGACAGAACCCTGAACTGGAATGGTCAGATCACTGAGTTTGTCCAACTACAGATGACCATTCAGGATCATGAGGAAAGCATCAAGTTTGGAGTCACTAACCTTAGAAAGACAGACATCTTCATTGGATTCGAATGGCTCAAGGCTTACAACCCTACTATTGACTGGTTAGAGTAGACACTTGTGTTTGATTAGTGTCCCAAGTCTTGCAGCTACCTTGTACCACTGTTCTGAGTGGATGTAGACACTTCTAATGTTACTAACAGTTCTGATGAAGGTGACTGGTTGTTCTTTTTTGACTGGGATAGATATGTGGATACATATTCCAGTTAAGGCAGAATAGAGTCAATCTGAAGGATGTCTGAGACAGAACCAGTCCAGAACCCTCTTGGAACAACTCTACTCTGGAATGCATGCAGACCCAGCCTGCCAGATTTTGTCTGAGAGTTCCCCAAAGTCTTCAGTGAAGAGGAATTTGACTAGCTTCCTGAATACTGTCTCTGGGACCATACAATTGAATTGACTGAGGGTTTCCAATCCAAGGATTGCAAGGTCTACCCACTCAACAGAGACAAGCAGGAGGTGCTCAACAAGTTCCTTTGGGAAAATCTTTGGAACAGCCAGATCCAACCCTCAAAGTCCCTTATAGCCTCCCCTTTCTTCTTTGTCAAAAAGAAAGATGGGAAGCTCTGCCCAGTCCAGGATTATTGTTGTCTCAATGAGGGTACTGTCAAAAACAAGTACCTGCTCCCCCTGATTCAGGAGCTCATTGATAAGACACATACATTCAGGGTTTTCACTAAGTTGGATGTTTGATAGGGATACAATAATATTTGGATCTGAGACAGAGATGA
>NW_006761092.1:0-2888 GCF_000271605.1 Fomitiporia mediterranea MF3/22
AAAGAACTTTATAATGTTAGAGTCCTTCATTGTAGTATTAACAAAGGTATGCATTGTAGACAACATCATAATGGGTTTAGGGGGAGAGGGAGGTCTAGGGCTTGGTAGTCTAGTAGGAGGTGAAGACATTCTGCAAGAGTGAGTGTGTGGAGGCATTCAATAGGCACTAAGGCTCATAACCTTTTAACTAGTGTAGTAAGAGTGCCCCAAGTACTCTCTCTTTTTGAGACATTAAGCAAGTGTCTGCCTTATATACTACATTGTGAAGTCTAATAGTCTGAGACATTCCAAGTACAGTAACTCTACATAAGACAATTGGGGATTTCCTAATCCAGAGTACAATCTAATAGTCTATTTGAAGCATATTTAAAAAACATGAATTTATGTCAAATAATCACTGAATTCTGTACAGAATTGAGTGAGAAATAGCTATTTTTTTGTTTTGTTTACTTTTGTAACAAAAAATGATGAATCATCAAGTGTGACAATACTTATGAAAAAGGCAGTAAATATAGTATAAACTATACAAACAAAATGATACAAACGAATTACAATTCCAATTACACATTAAGTGTAAGAATACAAAACAAACTACATGAATAATAATACAAATACAAACAGAACAAATAACAGAACAACTGTGGAACAACATAATATGATAAAATAAACATACTATGACACAAAACAAACAATATGACTTGAAAAACAAACAAAACAAAGTTATATCATATTATAATATATTATAGACAAGAAGAACTACTATCATGTGAATGATAAAACATTATAGTACCAACTATAACAGTAATAATAATAAAACTACAAACAAACAAATGCTAAAGAGATTCTACAACTCTCTTAGCAATCATAATTGAATTAACAATCGATTTATTACATTGAACATAATAATAATACATTAGACAAATGTAACACTTACAGTAGACTTAATATACAAAGCAAACAAAGCATTTACATTGCAAATGTAAATGATATTAGTAAAAACAACAGACAAACACTTATCAAACATTATATTAGTCTGATCAACTAGTATAAGTTTGAAGGAGAGTGTTAACATTTATTTTTGGATAAATGTGTCATATGTCTTAAAGCACACAAACATCTTGCAAATATACACTATTGTAGAGACATGTCTTCTAAGACATACATCTGAGACATACAATATTAGATAGTATATATATTACTTCAATCTAAGGACAATAAAGCTCACTACAAACTACACAGTCAACTTGTATCAACACCTACACACTATAAGCAGAGTCTACTAAACCCCTGCTTGTGTGACTTACTCTTAGGGAAATATTGTAACCTCAAAACACTAACATAAGGATTAAGAATGTTTCCCTAGAAATGATAGTATATTATTGTGTGTAAGTAAGTACATAGTCTACAATAGTAATACAATCTAATAAAGCTTATAACATAATACTAATACATTATAGGCTTGCTTTTATATTTCTAGGCTTAAGGTCTTTAGTAAAGTTAACAAAGATTTAATTACAAAAAATTTTATTATAGTATTATTCAAATTCTTAAGAACTATAAGGATCTATAGGTTTAGAATACACTCACCTAGTAGGATATGTAAGTTCTTCTTCTTTTTATTAATACTACAGTTACTAATGTCTATCTATATTATGTAAAGTAAGTCTTTGGTTGTACTAACACGTTTGAGTCTAATAAGGAGTCTAATAAAGACAAGACAATATTGTTTACAACCATTTTAAAGGCCTAGAAAGTCTAAACAGAAGAACAGACTGTTAAAGCCTAAGCAGCAGTCTCCCAGACACAAGAGGACTCACAGTATAATAAAGACACATTCTAGTAAGTTTTCATTTTTCCTCAGATGTATTAGATGTCTAATAAAGTACTAGAAGGTGAATCTACTGTTACATATCAAGTCTAGTAAGGTTCACTTTATAGTATGTCCTTATTTCATTCCTACTAATGAATAGTATTGACTCAACTCTTGACCAACTGTAGGGACGATTTCTTAATAGTTCTCCACAACTGGTCTAATAAATACTATACTCTAGTAACATGTTTTTGATTTTTTTTATTGTACATAATTCTCTACAACTAGACACTCCTTTCCTTTCTTTCTCTCTTATTCCTTTCTGTGTCTACATAATTATTTTACAAGTACAGTATTATTAGAATGAAATGTAGTAGAAATAAATCAATATAAGTGTATTTAAATGTAAATACTTAATTATAAGAGGGAAAAAAGAGAAATAAATAAATATCTGGATTGTAAAATATTATAACAATTTTGAAGTCTTGTAAAGCTCTTATAAAGTATAATAATATCTAACAATATACAAAATACTTTTAATGCTTTACATTAGATTGTATATATTATAAAACTATATTACTCTTGTTAAAATACAAAGTTCTTTTAATATCTTTTCATTTTAGGAGGTTGGATATAAGTTCATTTACATATTGTCAAGACTTATAAACCTTATTCATATTAATAATATGTACATACCTTTTTGTGTTTTATATAGCTTTTTATAATTTTCTCATTTTGAGAGGTTGGATATATAGTCTTTTATATTTTTTAGAAAATTTAAATAATTTATATGTTTATAAGCTAATATAAGCCTTAAGACTTTTTTCCTGATACAATTGATGCAAATCATTCATTTTGATTTATTGAGAGGTAATTGTTACAGTTCTCTGCTCTCATACCTTTAGTTCCAAGGGTTCTGCACCCTTCTGTACTGGAACTCAGGACTTCTGTCCCTCAGGGGCACTGTCTATGAACTATATGCATGCTGACTCTTACTACTACCCTTCCTTACTTCATCATTCCATTCCTTTGACCACCCCTTCATTCTTTGTATCATTCTATGGTCTCTTACCCTTTA
>NW_006761093.1:0-2888 GCF_000271605.1 Fomitiporia mediterranea MF3/22
ATTATGAAGTCATTGTCTCATGGTTTGTCTGTTGATGAACTAATCATCTCATAATACTCCCCTTCAAACTCTCACTAGTCTGAGTAAACTGGTAAGATGTTTGACTTGTGGTACATGTAGTGCTTTAGTTAATATATCTGCTTGTTGATTGTTTGTTCGTATGTATTTCGCATTTATGTACTCTAACTCAATGTAGCATTTAATAAAATCTTTCTTATGATCTAAATGCTTTGTTTGTTCCGAATATTTGAGTTTGTCTGATGTAACTGTTTGTATAACAGCATTGTTATTGCAATAGATATTAATTGGTGCATCAGAGACCTGCAGAATCTCTTCAGCTAAATGAGTAAGTGCAATTGCTTCCTGTGTTCCTCTTGCAAGAGCTATTAATTCAGCTTCATACATTGAATTTGCCACCAGTGTTTGTCTTTTACTTGACCACAAAACTAATGAATTGCTCAAGTAAAATGCATATCCTGATATTGCATAATGCCCTTCTTACATCATACTGTCCGTGTCTGTATAGCTGTTCAATATTGATTGATTTGTGCCACCAAGTTGGAGCCAGACATTGTTCATAGTTTTTAAGTACATGTAACAATGTTTAAGTGCCAGATAATGCTCCATACCAGGGTCATTGAGGTATTTTGCTAACTGATTTGTTACAAATGCTATATCTGGCTGTGTACAGTCTGCAATGTATCTAAGTGTACCAACCATGTTCATGTATAGTATATCAGACATTTGTTTTCTATTGTTATCAGTTTGCAATACTGTTTTTAATTGTGTACCAGGCTGTATGGGTGTTTGTACACTTTGTTCATTTGTAAGTTTGTAACGTTCTATTATACTATTAATATAACGTGTCTGATGCATCCTGATGAATCTATGCTCTCTGTTGTGTTGAATCTCTATACCAAGTAGCTAGTGTAATTTGCTGCTGTCTGTATATTGTAAATGATGTGCAATAGATTGTTTTATCATTGTAATAGTATTATTATTCATTACTGTGATAGTAATATTGTTGACATGTACAAATAATATGGCTACAGTTATTTCTTTCTTCTTTGTGAAGAATACAGCATTATCATGTTCGGATTTCGTTAATCTGCATTTAAGTAGTATATTAGATAGCATTTTATACCATCTTCTGCCAGCTTGTTTTAATCTGTATAGTGCTTTTTGTAATCGTAATATTTGTCCATTCTGTAATCCATCTATTAATTTACCTGGAGGAGGTTTAACATATATTTCTTCGTCTTCTGTCAATTGTCCATACAGATATGCTGATTTTATATCTATCTGATGTATTTCATAATTATTAGATGCTGCCCATGCTAATATTAATTGCACTGTAGATAGTCTAGCAGTAGGAGCAAATAAATCGTCTGTATGATAGTCAAGGCCATCAATCTGATAGTTTCCTTGAACTACTAATTGTGCTTTATATTTTTCTATGCTATTATCAGCATATTGCTTTATTTTATAGACAAATTGTGTTCTGATAATGTTAATATTATTGTGTGGATTTGTGATTTCCCATGTATTATGATTTTCTAATTGTTTTATTTCGTCTTTCATAGCTGCAATCCATGAATCACAATCCAGACATTGGATTGCTTCATAAAATGAAGTTGGATCTGATTGTATTTTACTTATTTTAGTATTAAATTCTGTTAAATGAATGGCAATATTATCTTCATCCTTTTTGCTAAGTGTATACATGTGTTTTGTTATGTGTTTATTCTCTATACATTGTTCAAGCTTGATAGCACATTCTGTTAGTTTCTGTTTCTGTTCCAATCAACATAATTTAGATTCTACTTCTTTTTCAGTTAATTTAACTTTGTTGTCTGTTAAGTCTGTTGGTTCTGCTGCTTTTCCTTTTTTGTTAGGATCAGCATTGTCTGTATCATTGTTGTCCATTCTTGTTATTCTATTGTCTGTTTTGTTATTTTTAATTATTAAATGCTTGTTTGTATTGTTGTTTGTATTGTCTATTTTCTCCCCTTCAATTTGAGGAGGTTTACCTTTGAGAAATTGAATATTTCGTTCAATGGTAATTTTATTATTGTGCCATGTTTTATGGCCTTTACTTTCATTGTCTAATCCTATCTAACAAGCAATGATGCCTTGCTGTTGTATTTTTGTAGGATTTTCATTGCAAATGATAATATATTGACCAAATTCATATATATTATCAATTGTTCTGTGTGTTCTGTAACGTTTGTAATGTAGGGTATTGTAATTTAAAGCAGCATACAGTGTTCTATTATGAATATAGGTAATATGAATTGCTGCTTCAGCCCATAATATAAATAGTAATTCAGTAGATGTTAGATATGCTCTTACACCTCTAAATATAGTTTTATGAGTTTGTTCTGCTATTCTGTTCTGTTGCAGAGTATGATGTACTGTTAATCTTTGTTTTGTTCCTTGTGAATCTAAATATTGTTGGAAATCTTCACTAAGGAATACAGTATTGTTATCACTTTGTAAAAGCTTTATTTTAACTCTGTGCTGTGTAAATATTTTAGTTGTCCATTGTATGTATTGTGTATATGCATTGGATTTTGTTTGTAATTTGAGCATTATGCACCAACAAGTAGAATTGTCTACAATTGTTAATAAGTAGTGTATGTTCTTATATGTGTACAGTTCAATAGGACCAATGATATCAATATGAATAAGATCTCCAAATTGATTTGCAAGAGGAGATTGACATAGTTTTGGTATTGGTGTACGTTCAATATTTGCTTTTATGCATTCAATACATTCTTTTCTTGTAGTTTGTTATTTTAGTTGATAGTACACTTGGTTGTGTCTTTAATTAATTGTTTAATATAATTAGTAACTTATATGTCTGAGGCGTTTATGTATATCATAAA
>NW_006761094.1:0-2888 GCF_000271605.1 Fomitiporia mediterranea MF3/22
ATACAAATAAAACGAACGAAATCGCAAACTTATGCTTGCTAAAACAACACTATACCAAATGATTAACGAACTATTCGGACGTACGCATAATAATCAAACGAAATACACGAGCATACACGCAATCTATTTGAGTATAAACTCGAATAACAAAGAGTACAAATGCCATAAAGAATTAATAACGAAATCGGACAAAAATAACGAATAACATCGAAGTTATTGAACAAAACACATTCACGCATTAATACACAATGCTTAAACGAATGATTAAATGACGAAAACGCACGAACGAATTAATTACACACACACGAAAGCCAATTGCTCAAAGCGAACCTTCTCGAATTGAAGGGGAGTAATAGCATATATTCACAAAACATAAAACATAACGAATAATAGAAACATAGCGAACGATTAAATGATGCGGAAATATTGACTACGTCACTATTTAACCTTGCACATCCCACAAAACACGATTATAAAGTTATCGCAACGAATTCAAAGCGAATCCGTTGAATCCGACGAGCGAATCCGTTCAATCCGATGAATCCGACGATAAAATACCTACACAGGAGATACATTCTCTGGAATCTTTAATGGTCACGCCATACATGGCACCAATTGAACGTATTACGAACGAATATATTACGGAGCATATACCTAAACACGAAGAAGTACGCTACATACAAAGATGCCGAGCGGAAAAGCATCTCCGGTACATAACGAACTATACGGAAATATCGAACGCAACTACGCTTTCCTCAAATGGAACGTATAATACATCGAAAATAACGATCACGCATCACGCGAAACTTACAACGCTTATTCCCTAGCATGCGGGACATAATAGCGAACAAATAATCAACCAAACGAAGTAATATTCGGACGGATAATTAAGAATTAACGCAATGTAGCCAAGGAATGGCACATATTCCCAAAGCGATCGACGCTAGACGCGCGAAG
The DNA here is from genome assembly GCF_000271605.1 of Fomitiporia mediterranea MF3/22. Lineage (NCBI taxonomy): Eukaryota > Fungi > Basidiomycota > Agaricomycetes > Hymenochaetales > Hymenochaetaceae > Fomitiporia > Fomitiporia mediterranea. Next base: position 958 of record NW_006761094.1, read on the forward strand.
CACTCGCGTAAGTTAATTAAAAGAAGCAACGGACGTAACGGCGATCAAAACGTTAATCCTTTCGAAGCAAACGAGATAACGTCGATCATAATGAACGAAATGAGCGATACACTCAAAATTAACGAAATAAATTCATATCTCATAACGAACGCACGCATATATTCAGCGAATAAAGCGAATATAATGATTAAAACAATATCAAACGGAATTTGACACGAAATAAGCGATAAAACGAACGAATATTACGATATATGATGAAAAATAGAACTGTGAAGCGCACTACTTCATCTATCTACGAAATAAAAGCAACGAACGCGTATTATAACTGCGCAGAGCAATATATTAATCGAATAAACATTACGCAATGATAATAAAACATTATCACAACGATAAAACGATACAAACATACGAATAACGTTATAGTTTGTAAAAGTCGAAGGACACATTAAATGATAACGAACGCAATGCACACATATATTGATAATAAATATATCTACTGCAAAACGGCGAAACGATACAAACATATCATATGTTTAAAACATAAATAATGTGCCTAAACGGACTTACGAACGGTCAGATGATAAAACAATACAAATAACGGAAGAATAAAACCTCAATCGACCTTAATATGAAGCGATCTGACATATCATACATGATATTACGAATTGCGAACGATACGATGCTTCAATATAAAGGCATAGAACTATTATTAAATGCTTAAAAGGCATGAATACGAAACGAACGCGAACGAAGATGATACATGATGAATAGAGGACATCATAATAACATCGATAACACATTTTACGAGCATGATTCAACAGTTTCATTGCGAAAGTAAAAGTGGAAAAACTACTAGTAACACAATTCAAATGCGCAAGAATACAAATTAACGTGAACGAATTAATAACACGCACATTGTTATTAAATATAGTATTAACTATACAAACGAAACGATACGAACGAAGTACAAATTCTAATTACACAACGAGTGTAGGAATATAAAACGAACTACACGTATAATAATACGAATACAAACGAAACGAATAACGGAACAACCGCGGAACAGTGCAGTATGAAGAAATAAACATACTATGACACGAAACGAACAATATGACATGAAAAACGAACGAAACGAAGTTATAACATATCATATTAAATTGCGAACGAGAAAACTACTATCATACGAATGATAAAACATTATAGTGACGACTATAACATTAATAATATTAAAACTACGAACGAACGAACGCTAAAGAGATCCTGCAGCTCTCTTGGCAATCATAATTGAATTAACAATCGATTTATTACATCGAACGTTATAATAATACATCGGACGAACGCAACACTTACAGTGGACTTAATATACGAAGCAAACGAAACATTTACATTGCGGATGTAAATGATATTAGTAAAACAACGAACGAACGCTTATCAAACATTATATTAGCCTGATCAACTAGTATAAGTTTGAAGGGGAGTGTTAGCATTTATTCCGGATAAATGCGTCATATGTCTTAGACATGTCTTCCGAGACATACATCCGAGACACACGATATTAGATAGCATATATAATACTTAATATAAGGACGATGAAGCTCATAGGACACATACAACGGTACACGACACATTACCAACTACGCAGTCGACTTGTATCGACGCCTACGCACCATGAGCAGAGCCCACTGAACCCCTACTGGTGTGAACTACTCTAAGGGAATCATCGCGACCTCAACACGCTAACAGTCTGAATAGTTAGCTCTAGTAGAATTTGTGTATAATAACTAGTAACACTCTGTAACAGGACAGTCCCTGTTCTTCCTTAATCATAAGAGACATTTGTATTAGGGAACAGTTCCAAACTAGAACAGTAGTTTCAAATCCATAACAGACTTTGTAGAACAGATACACAAGACTAGAGAAGACACACAAGC
>NW_006761095.1:0-2886 GCF_000271605.1 Fomitiporia mediterranea MF3/22
ATTGTTTGTTCGTATGTATTTCGCATTTATGTACTCTAACTCAATGTAGCATTTAATAAAATCTTTCTTATGATCTAAATGCTTCGTTCGTTCCGAATATTTGAGTTTGTCTAATGTAACTGTTTGTATAACAGTATTGTTATTACAATAGATATTAATTGGTGCATCAGAGACCTGCAGAATCTCTTCAGCTAAATGAGTAAGTGCAATCACTTCCTGTGTTCCTCTTGCAAGAGCTATTAATTCAGCTTCATACGTTGAATTTGCCACCAGTGTTTGTCTTTTACTTGACCACAAAACTAATGAATTGCTCAAGTAAAATGCATATCCTGATATTGCACAATGCCCTTCTTGCATCATGCTGTCTGTGTCTGTATAGCTGTTCAATATTGATTGATTTGTGCTGCCAAGTTGGAGCCAGACATTGTTCATAGTTTTTAAGTACATGTAACAATGTTTAAGTGCCAGATAATGCTCCATACTGGGGTCATTGAGGTATTTTGCTAACTGATTTGTTGCAAATGCTATATCTGGCTGCATACAGTCTGCAATGTATCTAAGTGCACCAACCATGTTCATGTATAGTATATCAGACATTTGTTTTCTATTGTTATCAGTTTGTGATACTGTTTTTAATTGTGTACCAGGCTGCATGGGTGTTTGTACACTTTGTTCGTTTGTAAGTTTGTAACATTCTATTATACTATTAATATAACGTGTCTGACACATCCTGATGAATCTATGCTCTCTGTTGTGTTGAATCTCTATACCAAGTAGCTAGTGTAATTCACTACTGTCTGTATATTGTAAATGATGTGCAATAGATTGTTTTATCATTACAATAGTATTATTATTCATTACTGCAATAGTAATATCATTGACATGTACAAATAATATGGCTACAGTTATTTCTTTCTTCTTTGTGAAGAATACAGCATTATCATGTTCAGATTTCATTAATCTGTATTTAAGTAGTATATTAGATAGTGTTTTATACCATCTTCTACCAGCTTGTTTTAATCTGTATAGTGCTTTTTGTAATTGTAATATTTGTCCATTCTGTAATCTGTCTATTAAGTTACCTGGAGGAGGTTTAACATATATTTCTTTGTCTTCTGTCAATTGTCCATACAGATATGCCAATTTTATATCTATCTAATGTATTTCATAATTATTATATGCTGCCCATGCTAATATTAATCACACTGTAGATAGTCTAGCAGTAGGAGCAAATAAATCGTCTGTATGATAGTCAAGGCTGTCAATCTGATAGTTTCCTTGAACTACTAATTGTGCTTTATATTTTTCTATACTATTATCAGTGTATCACTTTATTTTATAGACAAATTGTGTTCCAATAATGTTAATATTATTGTATGGATTTGTGATTTCCCATGTATTATGATTTTCTAATTGTTTTATTTCGTCTTTCATAGCTGTAATCCATGAATCACAATCCAGACATTAGATTGCTTCATAAAATGAAGTCGGATCCAATTGTATTTCACTTATTTTAGCATTAAATTCTGTTAAATGAATAGCAATATTATCTTCATCCTTTTTACTAAGTGCATACATGCATTTTGTTACACATTTATTCTCCATGCATTGTTCAAGCTTGATAGCACATTCTGTTAGTTTCTGTTTCTGTTCTGATCAATGTAATTTAGGTTCTACTTCTTTTTCAGTTAATTTAACTTTGTTGTCTGTTAAGTCTGTTGGTTCTGCTGCTTTTCCTTTTTTGTTAGGATCAGTATTGTCTGTATCATCATCATTCATTCTTGTTATTCTATTGTCTGTTTCATTATTTTTAATTATTAAACACTTGTTCGTATTGTTGTTTGTATTGTCTATTTTCTCCCCTTCAATTTGAGGAGGTTTACCTTCAAGAAATTGAATATTTCGTTTGATAGTAATTTTATTATTGTGCCATGTTTTATAGCCTTTACTTTCATTGTCTAATCCTATCCAACAAGTAATGATACCTTGCTGTTGTATTTTTGTAGGATTTTTGTTGCAAATGATAATATATTGACTAAATTCGTATATATTATCAATTGTTCTGTGTGTTCTGTAACGTTTATAATGTGGGGTATTGTAATTTAAAGTAGCACACAGTGTTCTATTATGAATATAGGTAATATGAATTGCTGCTTCAGCCCATAATATAAACAGTAATTCAGTAGATGTTAGATATGCTCTTACACCTCTAAATATAGTTTTATGAGTTTGTTCTGCTATTCTGTTCTGTTGTAGAGTATGATGTACTATTAATCTTTGTTTTGTTCCTTGTGAATCTAAATATTGTTGGAAATCTTTACTAAGGAATACAGTATTGTTATCACTTTGTAAAAGCTTTATTTTAACTCTGTACTGTGTAAATATTTTAGTTGTCCATCATACATATTGTGTATATGCATCAGATTTTGTTTGTAATTTGAGCATTATGCACCAACAAGTAGAATCGTCTACAATTGTTAATAAGTAGTGTATGTTCTTATATGTGTACAGTTCAATAGGACCAACAATATTGATATGAATAAGATCTCCAAATTGATTTGCAAGAGGAGATTGACATAGTTTTGGTATTGGTGTACGTTCAATATTTGCTTTTATACATTCAATACATTCTTTTTCTTTGTAGTTCATTATTTTAGTTGATAGTACACTTGGTTGTGTCTTTAATAATTGTTTAATATAATTGTAACTTATGTGACTAAGGTGTTTATGTATATCATAAATAGATAGTTTGTTCATTGTTTTTAATAAATGATTATTGTACAAAATATACAAGTTATTTCTCAATTGTATATGTCTAATGTATTCATTACATAGTGATGTTATAGTACAATTATTGTTTGTAAACATAAAAGAATAACCTTCCCT
>NW_006761096.1:0-2885 GCF_000271605.1 Fomitiporia mediterranea MF3/22
AACCTTCAACGCAGCAGCAGCCTTTTCAATCGGGGGCCGTCCAGCAGCGGGCGCAGCATCGCGAAACTCATTAGGTATCTTCGGGACCTCAGGTATCTCCTCCCGTAACAACTTATCCTGACCATACAGTGCTGCAACCCTCCTAACAAACCCTTCGCGTACTGCAGCGCTCTTTCCTTCGTCCAATACGCTGTACCGTGAATATACGGAAGAAGCTGCGAATGAACGAGAGTCGGAAGAAGAGTCTTCTTCTACGACTGTTTCTAATGTGTTAAGATGTTCGGCAGCTGCTACTTCGGCGTCGGACAGTGTGGTGGAGTAACGGAGACGTTCGTCCGTTGCGTCATCAAAGTCGGTATTGTTGTTGTTGTATCTAGGATCGTAGTCGTCTGCAGGCTCGATAGCTATCTCCGGCGGCAAAGTCGCATGAGGACCATTCACATAGAACGTATGACTATTCCGCAGACTAGCCTCATACGACCTCCTCACGACGTCAAAATACACCCGTTTCTCCCCACGAGCACGCGCAGCGCGGATATACGCTGAACTATGTTTGTCGAAGAACTCGTCCATACCCACAAATGCGTCCTCGGGTACGTCAGCACCGTCGGCGTCAACTGCAGCGTATAGAGCTTTGTATCGTTCTACGCGCTCAAAGAGTTCTCGGCTGTCTTGCGGTGGGAGGATGGGACGGGTTGGGAAGGGGGACTCTCGTCCACGACGGACTTGACCCATACCCATCCCTGGAGAAGGCGATCGCGAGTATCGACCACCAGGACCGAGAGGAGACGGAGAACGTGAAGCGTAGGCTCGACCGGGTGATAATAGTTGGTTGTCATCACTTCCGCGGCGTGAGAAAGGTGCGTCGTTTACGCTGTCTGGTCTTGGAGGAAGGGGTCCTGCTGGAGGTGGGGATGGCGGTGGGACCTGGTAGTATGCGAGGACACTCGCTCGTGCTGCTCGGAATTCATCACGGCTAGGGCTTGGTGAACCTGCTCGGCTCTGAGTCGGTGTGAGGTCGAGTACGTCCAAGTTGGCGCGTCGTCGATCAGCGAGGCTGGAAGGTGTATCAGACCTTCCACGCACGGCAGACGAGTCGTTCACATCGAAGCCAGCATTCGCGTTCTCAAAGCGCTGTTGCCGCATGGGAGCCGGGATCCCATCCTCTTCGTTAATGATAATGAACGATTCGGGTGAATCAGACCGTCTCACATCCAAGTTCGCATGTTTATGGTTCGGGAGTAAATGCATCGGCGAAAGACCCTTCGCCGTTGCCGTCAACGCGGCAGCAATCTCAAATGAATTCGGCAACCCCATCGACAATTCCCTCTGCCCAAGATGTGGGTTCGGGCTTGAGATTGTAGTCTTCGACGATGAGGATGATCCGTTGCTGTCATTGTCGCGCGAATGCCCGAACGGGAAGAGCTTGGTTATCCTCTTCGTCGGTGACTTCCCCGACTCCGGACTCGGGCTGCTGTAGGTAGTGACGGCGGTAGGCGACGTGGATTGGTCATGACCATCACTCGTCTCATGGCCAGAGTCAGATCGGTCGTTGCTACCATGTCCGGGCTCTGAACGCGTGCTGCTCGCGAGAAATGAAGTGCATCGGACAGAGAATTTGCGTTGATGTCACCGTTCTCCCACGGGCCTCGGAAGATCCAACGACCCTGCCTATCAGTAGTCGTTACAGCTATCCAACTTGGTGCACTACGGTTGCTCCGGGGACTCTCAGAGCGCAGTGGGTCATGTGGTGGAACAAGCGTACTCAGACTGTCAACTGAACGGAGGTAAATAGATGAGGAAGACTTGGCCAACTTGGCCAAGCTCGAGCTCGAACTAGCATCCGACGACGAAGACGTTGTCGTCAACGTGCCATTAGTACTCCCGTTTGCAGTCAGTGTCCCTGATCGTACGAAGCGTTCCGCAATCGGCAGGATCGTCAGTAGCGGTGGAGGAGCAGGTAGTGGAGGCGGTGTCTCGGCCTCCCGATCTCTATCCTTGCCTTCTTGAGAAACAGACCGCCCTATCAACCGGAACAACGGGTTCTTCGTCGGTGTATGCGTATTTCGCATCGCTTTCTTCCGGACTCCCCGCCCGGCTCTTCTTCGCTTTTTTCCTTCGTCTTGGACGTTTTCTTCGTTCGCCCGCGCCTTTCCGTCGTTCCAGGAAAAGCCAAGCTAAGGAGACCGAGTCCGGCATTGGTAATACAGAGACATCGGACTGTGCGAGTATCGATTGAAAGAGCGATGGCGATGATGGATTCACACTTTGAGATGAATACAATTAGACAAGCTTGGTATTTGCGAAGGACAGGGTATTTGCATGACGAATCCTTTCATGTCAACTAAGGTAGAGAAAGTATAAACCCGACATAGGGTGTCACATCAGTCACAGCACAGCCACTTACCCCTTTAGGAAGGACCCTTTGGCAAAAATTGAGCTGTGGACATTGACCTTTTTTAAAACATACAAAAAAGGTCTTAGAAATGTTTTGTATAGCTTTTATTAGTACTACAAATTAACAATATATTAATAATACTTGGTTGTATCTTGAATATTTATCATTAGAGTAAGTATTTATTATAAGCCTCTGACTCTTATAACAAATAGACAAAAATGCTGACCAATATTATATTGGTAATAATTAGTAAGACACTATATATGGCAATGTTATATAATATTAGTTTTGCTGAAGCAGTAAAAATTTGAGAAAATTTTTTGAAATTTTCACTAAATTGTATTTCTGTACATTTGACAATTAAAAAAAAAAGTTTTTATTTTTTTGGAAATAAGTTACTCAAATCTCAATATTTTTAGAATCAAAAACATACTTTTGTGGGGTAGAGTAAGCTTAATCTATCTATGTGCTCAAATCTGTATTTTTA
>NW_006761097.1:0-2881 GCF_000271605.1 Fomitiporia mediterranea MF3/22
CTACTTTACACATTAATACAATTGTAGTAAATGTATACTAACAATAGAATAGAAAGAATTATATCTCTAATATACTCAAAACAATGCATCAATACAACTTAATTATACAGAACATGTTATCACAGCAGCTGATTATATAATAAATTTCGAAGTTGCAACAGCAACATTAACTGTACAACATATATACCTTAACAAACGATTATTAAATTTACATTGTGACAATGTAGCTTGTAGGAGCAAAGTATTAAGCTGATAAGGCTATTACAACAAATAATACAAATATAATTATTACAAACACATTATTATAATAATTACAATCAAAAACAATCATAATATAAAATGATTAAATAAATTAATAAAATGTTTAAGCTATTATCTCAGACAGTATAATATAAAATAGGTAATAACAGACACAAGCATACTTAATAGAACTCAGCACATTTACTAAAAGCACTACATAAATAATAATTACAATGTTATTAAATGAATATTATACAGAAACAAACAAATTACCATATGTTTTCAACACAAAAACAAAATATTCATTCATAGTTATGAACAATTATTAATAAAAGATAACGAGTGCAAACAAAACTTGTATATTATACATAATGTGTACTTATCTACTATAACAAACAAAATACACATTATATAAGTTGACAAACATTAACAGTAACAAAGATATAATAGTAATAACATTTAAATTACTCATTATAGAACATAACAAACATTACACACTGTTATAAAATACTAATAATTAGAAATTGAACCACAAAAGCAATTACAATTATTATATATAAATATTATATTATAACAACAATTAATAAATGTTAAAGAAATATCCAATTCTTTGAAGAAATACCTTCTTGAATTGAAGGGGAGAAAATGGATAATATGCACAAACAATTAATAACTAAATATAAACAATGGAACAGAAAGTATAATACTACAGACACTACGAAAAATAGAATAACAAAATGCACAGACTAAGCACTGACTAAGCAATAGAAGTTACGGACAGACATAACGGATCATAAAGGTAAATCATTTGGTACAAAGCAAAATTATGTTGATCAGAACTAAATAACAGAAGTCAACATAACGTGCAATTGAACTTCAACATTAAATAAATAATAATTCTACTATGAAACAAATGCTCATACTTGGCAAATAATATTAATATAATAATATAATTAACTTAACAGTGTTTAATACGAAAATAAATAATATACAGACAATTATTACATCATATAACAAAATAATTCATCAATTCAGACTATAGTTCATGGATAAAAGTGATGAATAACAAAAATAATACTTTGGAACGTACATAAAACAATAAATAATATATCCATACAATAATACAGATATAATTGCAATATAATTCACAACTACAAACGAACAATATGCAGATAATAACTATATAAACAAGTATGGAGCACATACATATAATTAAATAAAAGTATTAAATCGATTCTTGTACAAACAATTAATTTGCCCTCACTGTGCAATTAATACAAATGTGAACAGCATTATAATACTATGAAATACATCAGATAGATACTAATAGGTATATCTATACAATGATTCAAATAAAATAAATAAAACTGATATATAAAACGTTTTACCTAGCAAACCAATTAATAAATAAAACATCAAACGAATACTACAATTGTGCATAGCACTAGATTAACTAAAGAATGCTAGGAAACGATTATAGTAAACATAATCCAATATATCACTTATATGCAGATTGTGTTACAATACATCATTCTTTGCAAAAAGAAAAAGCAAAGAACAATAGCCATAACATACACACATATATATACACAATACTATGATTGTAACAATTCACAATAACATTGTTAATGATAAATAATATGAACACACAATAGAAATGATTTACAACAGATAACTATGTTGGCTATTAAAGAAACAACACAACAGATTACATAGTTACTCAGGATGCATCAGAAACAATCAATTAACAAACATAATGTTAAAAAATTAATACATAACTATAAACAATAATGTAAAGCAAACAAACAAACAGTACATTCATGATATAATACATATACAATGCACCTAGACACATAGTGAGATGCCTGTGGCCAGACATAACATCTATGCAACAAATATATGTTAGCATAAAACCTTATTGATCTCAGAATGAAGCAATCTGGCAAAAACAAATATTATTATTGATATTACAATATACAATCAATGCAACACTTCAATCTGAAGACATAAATCAGCTATTGCTGAATGCTTAATACATATACAAACGTAGACGAACACAGACAGCAATGATTAAAGAAGGATATTATTACAACATTGAATATACATTTTACTAGCATGATTCATTAGTTTCACTACAAAGTAAAAAGGAAATTACTAGAGTACTCAAACAAACTTAATAACAAACAATATGACTGAATAACAAACAATAAAACAAAACGAGCAATTGCATTTATGATTTAAATATACACATATACGTACCTACACATGCCAACAAGATTCTGCAGGTCTCTGAAGCATTTACAAATTATTTAATAACATTTACAAACAATCTATTGTGATAACAATGCTGTTATTCAACAATATATTACAAACAAACAAACTAATTAAATATACTTAATTAATATAACATTGGACAAACTTAACACAAAGTGGATGACACTCGGAACGGACAGTACACAGAACGGACAATGCATTACTACAATGCTAATAATATTATTATTAACTACATCAAGTTATAAACGCGTTACACGAACAAACAATTGTACAATGCAGTTATAATGATTAAACTATCTATACATACTGCAAGCAAACATCTTACAAGTCTACTAGACCTAGTAAGAGTTTGAAGGGGAGTGTTAAG
>NW_006761098.1:0-2881 GCF_000271605.1 Fomitiporia mediterranea MF3/22
TTTAATAAAACTCTAACTTAGTTACAAATCTTTACTATTCTAGTAAAGCTCTAGTCTACTAAGAGGAACTTAAACCTAGAGTTAGTACACAAGTACATTAACTCTAATACTTACTTTATAATATTAACTAACCTTAATAATTAACATTCAAAGTAGGTAGATAGATTACTCTACTACTTAGAATAGTTGTTAAGGTAAGTAGCTTTCTTTTGTAGTAAGAAAAGAAAGATTAATTAAGAAGTGCTACTAGTTCTTAATTACTTAGTAGCTTATACACAGGAACAAGTATTAATACTAGGAGGTATTAAAGGAATACTATTTTGAATACAGGGGGAAATTCCCTTAGACTCTTTCAAGTAAGGAAGAGTAGTATTAACTGTTACTTATATAGTAGACACTCCTATCAATCAACAAATCTGGATTGAACAAATCTAAGAATACTCAGACCATCTATACACATTATAACAACATTGTAATCTGTTACACAGTGTATTACTTGTACTAGAACAAGGATATCCAGATATTACAAAAGTAAGTAACTTTTGTAATATTATATTAAACAAAGTTAACAAGCTTTAAAAAGTAGCTTTGTATCAGATTAAGGAAAGGATTAAAACACTATACATACAACAACTAGTACTAAGTACAAGTAGAAGCTTATTATTATACAGCCCTCTATTATCTAATCCCTCAACTATTCTCATATTCTTACTACTTGTAGAAACACTCCTTGTTACATATACTTAGAGTAAGAGGAAGAGTCAATTAGGGAACAATACAAGACTAGCTTAAAGAAGAGGTTCACACTCTAACTACTCTTATTCAAATAAATTAGGGACCTATTATAGTCTTTAAATTATAAGGACAAAGACTTGGATACAACAATTCTTAGGTCTTAATAGAATAATCAGGTCTACTCAAAGTTAAAACATACATTATAGAACTATACAAGGGGAAATCACATACTTGTGTAGTCTTATACAATCAGAACAATAAGGAGAAAAGTTAGAGTAGATACAATCAGATCTAGATACACAGGGATTAAATATTTTTAATATTCATACAAAGTTATAGGAAATCTTGGACAAGATACAGGACCTTACTAACAGAGTATAAAAAGTACAAGTTGAATCAGAAATATCTTAAGTATACTTGAACAGGTTGGTACAGTCACAATTCAACCTAACTACTATATTACAAAATATTAGTAGAGAGGAGTAACAAAGTGACAGGAGAGAAGGAAGTACTTCTAATACTTAATACTCTTAGAGACAAGAACATTTCACCTAGGAAAACATAGTCTAAGAAAATCAAGAAAGTAAACTATCAGGTTCTTCAGCTAAAGAAGAAGAGTTTGTTAACACAATATAGGGAGGAATCCAAACATTTCAAGAGTACAGTAGAATTGAAACACAACATTCAGATAGTCTACTAGAATCCTCTAAAAGCCTCTAAGGTTAGTTAGAAATTATTACTCAGGAAGGTTAGACAGTTGAAGAAATTGAACAGTTTATGTTACTAGATACCTTTACAGTAGAAGGAACATTAACATTGAATTATTATAGTTAGTTGTATTAGACTTATTAAAGTAGTACTAGTTCAGAGTCAAGTTCATCAGACTCTTATACACTAAATTCAGAACCTAGTAACTAGAAAAAGAGTAATATGGAGAGAACAAGGAAAATCAACCTAAAACTGTCAAAGTTTTCAGGACAGAAAGAGGAAGATCTAGAAGTGTTTAAAACAAATCTGACAATACACTTTAGACATTACAACATTACAAATGATTTGGATAAAGTAGAAACAGTAATCTTATACTTAAGAGGGAAAATAGTAAGTTATATGAATGGAAAGATAATATCATTTGTGACAGAAGGAAAAAGCTTAGTTCTAGAAATCTGGAAAGATTATAATACATTTTTAACTGATCTGAGAGAAGCAAGTAGAAAATACTATGATTCTATAAAGACAGCTCAAACTCAAATGTACAATTTGAGACAAGGAAAACTAACAATTATAGAATACAATGAAACATTCAAGAGAATATTAGCCTACCTACCTAGTGAGTATAAACTAGAGACAAATGGAAGGAATCCTGTCACAATTCATTTATACAAGAATGGATTAAACTCTAACAAATTATAACAGTTGGTTACTATCCTTAAATATACAGAATAAACATTTAAGGAATGGACAGATACAGCTCTTAGTCTAGAGAGAGGAATAGTACACACAAAAACATTTAGACAAGAATACAAACCTTCTAGTAATTATTATAGAGTACTAATAGAAATTGATAGGATAACAAAAGGTAGGGAAATGGTATGCTTCAAATGTGGGCAAAAAGGATATATAGTTAGGAATTACACTAGAAGAAATCCTTAAGGTAAAAGGCCAAAGTATAAATCTAACAAAAGGTTTACAAAAAGGAACACAGTAATCCCTGAAGAGTAAGAAGCCTACATTGATAAAGAGGAGGAAACAGAAGGATCAAGTAAAGAGGATTTTTGATTCAGAGTTTAAAGGTAGTAGAGTCTTTAAACTCAGGTGTAGAGAAAAAGGTAGAAGAAACTCTACAAGAAAAGCAACTAACAAAAATCTACCAAATAGTACAAGTAGTACTCTATCTAACCTGTAAAGCAATTATATTATATAGAGGACAGTAAACAACAATTAAGACTATGTTTGATTCAGGTGTAGGATTAAGCACATTATTACTAAAGATAGCTAAAGCCCTTAAGCTAAAACTCATAAAGAATGACAAGCCTAGGGTAATTGTCAGAAATGCTAATAGTACAATTAATAAAGGAGGATGGAAGTATAATACTTAGACATAGTTAAATACTAGAATTAGTAATGAATGGTTCAAATTTACAATAAT
>NW_006761099.1:0-2874 GCF_000271605.1 Fomitiporia mediterranea MF3/22
TACAAAGAATGAAGGGGTGGTCAAAGGAATGGAATGATGAAGTAAGGAAGGGTAGTAGCAAGAGTCAGCACACATATAGTTCATAGACAGCACCCCCAAGGGACAGAAGTCCTGAGTTCTGGTACAGAAGAGTGCAGAACCCTTGGAACTGAAGGTATGAGAGTAGAGAACCATAACATCACCCCCCCTCTAAAACCAATTGTCCCAATTGGTGAGCATTGGGCTCAGTCAGCAGCTTGGGCATAGGTTGGAACAGTAGGGTTTGGAAATCTGTGAGGCAGAGTTGACACAGAGCACTCAGATGAAGTCAATAGAAGTCTCGGATTGCCTTAGCAGCATGGGTGAGATTCTTAGCAGGTTCCCAAGTGTGTTCTTCAACTGGGTATCCCTTCCAGTGAATAAGGAACTTGAGCTTTCTGCACACCAGCTTAGCATCTGCTATGTATTCTACTTTGTATTCTGGTTTGGAACTGATGAGTTCTGGTGGAGGCAGTGGGGGTCTTTGTTACAAAGGAAAACCTAGATCATAGTATTGAGACAGTAGAACCTTATTAAACACTGGGTGTATGTGCTTCCATGTTGCTAGAAGTTGGAGTTTGTAGGCAGAGGCACCAACCTTCTTTTTAATAATGAAGGGTCCAAAGCACTTGTTGTCCAACTTCTTCATTGGGTAATCTGTAGTCAGGTTAGTGGCTTCCAGCATAACTTTATCACTAGGCTGGTAATCCTTAGCCACAGACCTCTTCTGATCATAGTTCTACTTCATGACCTACACTACCTTTTCCAAAAGAGCTTGTACATCCTCCCTGGTTCTGTACATCTGTTCTGCAAAGTCTGTTACAGATTCAGAACTGCTGTTCCAGTTCAGAACTGTCCCCTAGTACAGATGTCTCTCATGATTGAGGAAGAACAGGGACTGTCCTGTTGTAGAGTGTTGTTGGTTATTGTACACAAATTCTACCAGAGCTAACCATTCAGACCAATCTGATTGCTGATGATTGATGAACATCCAGAGGTAGAGCTTGATCTCCTGATTGACTCACTCAGTTTGACCATCAGTCTGTAGGTGATAGGCAGTGGAAGGGTTCCCTTGAATTCTGAGAAGTGCATACAAGTCCCTCATGAATTTCGACTCAAATTACAGTCCACAATCATGAATGAGCTTCTGAGGGAGTCTGTGCAACTGGAAGACGTGATCCTGATAAATGCACACTATACCTTCAGAAGTGAGTTCTGTTTGGGTTGGAACCATGTAGACTTGCTTAGAGAATTGGTTGACAATCACACAGATAGTATTGTAACCCTGAGACTCAGGTAGCTCACCAATCAGGTCCACCAAGACTTCTTCCCAAGGGTGATCTGGGATCCAATGCAGATGTAGGGGAGCCCAAACCCTTGTCTGGTGGGCCTTAGTCTGTTAGCATGTATCACAACCAGTCATGTACTTCAGGATTTCCCTCTACATTCTGGGCTACTAGTAGTTCCAAGTAATGAGTTCCTACATTTTGTGTCAGCTCAGATGTCCTACAGTCAGATTGTTGTGATGAGCTCAGACAATGTCCTCCCACAGTTTCTAATCCTTTGGAACGTACAGTCAGCCTTCTTAGTAAACCTGTCCATCCTCATCCTCCTCCCAATCCCTAGCCTGTTTCTCCAGTTGCTTCACTATGACCTGGTCCTACATGTGTCTCAGAGCTCACTGTATACAAGTGACAAAGTCAACATCCTTGGATTCAAGTCAGATCTCTCAGATTGTCTCAGACACAAAACAGGAATTGTCTAGAAGAACAAGATTTTCGTTATCATTCTCCCCCCTTTCATGACCTACTTGTCTCAAGAGTAAATCAGCTTTCGTCATTTGTGTTCCAGGTTTGTGGGTCAGCACAAAGTCAAAGTCCTACAGTTCTAACATCCAGCAGGCTTAGCAGTAGTTGAGCTTCTGAGGTGCCCAGAAGTACTAGAGATTAAGGTGATCACTCCAAATCTCAAACTTCTGTGTAGCACCAAGGAGATATTAACACTACTCCTTTAGGGAACAGACAATTGTGAGGAGTTCCTTGTCATAGATAGGGTAGTTCCATTCTGTTGTAGAGAGGGATTCTGATCAGAACACTATTGGACACTACTTTCCATCAATGAACTAGGACAGTACTGCTCCATTTGCAAAGTTGGAAGAGTTGGCTTTAACTCAGAACTTGTCCACAACTGTCAGAACTGCTAATACAGGCTTACTGGTAATGGCCTGCTTGAGGGACTCAAACACAGACTGCTACTGATCATCCTATTGCTAAGGAACATCCTTGCTGGTGAGATTGTGAAGGGGCCAGGCAATGGTACTGAAGCCTTGAATGAAGCATTAGTAGTAGTTTGCAAACCCAAGGAACACTTGAACCTGTTTCAGGTTCCAAGGTTGTAGCCAGTTCCAAACTACAGTCACCTTTGCCAGATCCATGCAGACCTCTCCTCCACCAATTACAAAGCCTAGATAATCTACTGACTCCTGTGTAAAAGAGTACTTTGCTTCTTAGAGGAACAGTTTATTATCTCAGAGCCATTGTAGAACTGCTCAGATCAGTCAGTAATGGTGCTCGACTGTCTGGGTGAAGATCAGAATGTTGTCCAGATACACACTAATGTACCCCAAGTCAATCAGATCTGTAAGGATGTGATTCATGAATGACTAGAACATTACAAGCAAGTTAGTTAGTCTGAAGAACATTACAGTCAGTTTGTACAATCTGTGATTGGTTTAGAACACAGCCTTCCACTCATCTCTGTCTTAGATCCAAATATTATTGTATCCCTATTAAACGTCCAACTTAGTGAAAACCCTGGATGTATGTGTCTTATCAATGAGCTCCTGAATCAGGGGGA
>NW_006761100.1:0-2872 GCF_000271605.1 Fomitiporia mediterranea MF3/22
GAGACGAGTGCAGCAATGTTTTATGTCGACGTTGTTGAAGGCAGGGTGGCAGCTAGTAGGACACATGCAAGAGGAGAAAGACTAGAGACTTAGAGAGAACAAAAGCGACAACATGGTGGCACGGCAGAGAGTTAGACTTAGAGAGGTGGTGGAGGTTGAAGAGAAAGAGTGGCACGCATAAGTGCGTCATTATATGCTCTCGATCTTCAGCCGTTGATTACATAAGCAAGTTAGGTATCAGTTGCCCAAGATAATCTAAGTATAATGTACATATTATATACTTATAGTATACTTTTATTAAGATAATAGGGTACAATAAGTGCTCTTACACTATTATATACATTAATATACCTTTTGCATAAATTATTAGATAACAATAGTTATTATTACATTATTATATTATAAATATAACTCTTTTTTTAAGATTATAATTTAAATGTAATACAAGTATAATACTTTAGGTTATCATACAAAGTTAGTATAATACATGTAATAGATTTTATTCATCCTTAGTACTTATGTAGTCTTTATATACATTAATATGTCTTATTTAAACATTACAGTTCATTTACAAACCTTACAATTACTTTACAATGTATATACAATACACATGTTACTTTACAAAGTCTATAAGAAATTACAAGAAATGTGACATTTTCCTGATGTGGACAGAGGGAAGGTTGATTAATCGAATAAAAGACCAGAGGTTGCACAAAGAACTTTTTAGAGGTGAGATATAAGTGCTCATTTTCCTGCATACCAATAGAGTTCTACAAAGGTTGCAAGTTCGCAGCATTTGCATTCCCAGAAATCGTATTGCCGGTACTGAGGACATGAGGGTATGTTGAACTTGTGAGACCATATTTAAAGCCAAATTAATAACGTGTCCTTCTGTACCATTATGTCACAATAAAGTATGTCGGACGTAGATCATCCGCCAATAATAATATGTAAGATGCAAACTCAGGTAACTGAGGGTAGCAGAAGTTCGATGAGCTCTATCCGACGACTCATGACCAAAATCCATTTATGACGATCCCACATGTACAATTTGGATATACTGTCGTGGTGCCCCATGTGGTCAATTTAAGGCCATTTCACCTACTACTATTTGCCACAACTACTGTACAGTACAAAAAAATTATATTCATAAATTACAACATCTTGTCTACAAAATGTTGGTTTTAGTTTTGTAAAAAATAGGAATTTAAATATTTTATTGATTTTATAAAACGACAAGTCAAAAAGTGTCATTTGACGCGTCTGACCTACATGTGGACACCCCGTGGGAAGGAATTTGCCCACTGTATCTATGGGGGTCGGCATTTCTCATATGACGCGCGGGCAGCTTTTTTTGGGGCGGAGCTTAGATACCTACCAAATGTAGTAGATACGATCAAAACGCATGTTGACAGTTTCGAGAAGAGAAGAAAAAATTCAAATCAAGAAGATCTAAAGAAATCTTCTTGATTTTAAATTACAGATCAATTGTCTGATGCTAATCAAGATCACCGAGCACTTCTGCAGTGCTTATTTTGAGTTGAACGTTCGTTTTGAGACTCAATGTGCATGCGCGAATTGTTGCCAAGTCATACCTCTCGGCTGAGGTCTTCCAGCAACCTGTAAAATTAGTTATTACATTCTGAGTAGTACATAGAGGTTTATCATACACGAATATACAAAAATATAAGCAAAACCAATGAAATGAAATGGATTTGAGTGCATACACATAGTTGTGTCTTGCTCTTAATCACCAACAACCACTTGGAGACAATGCTGAAGCCTTGGATTTATCAATTAAGCATTGGTTTTCACTTTATTACTTGAGAATTACATTAAGAAGACAAAGAAATCAGTGAAATGAAGTGCAATAAGTAAATTGCAGTATAATTTATTGATTAGTATCCATCCGGTCTAATGCTGCTAGAAGTTCCCTCAATTTTTCTGCCTTAGTCCTTATCCTAGAGTCTATGGGTATCTGGGTATCCGTCCGTCTAAGCTTGTCTAGTTGTGCTTTGAGTTCTGTTGCTTTCATCCTGTTTACTACATCTCAATCCAGCTGTATCTTGACTGTGTCAAGTTGCTCATGCCCCATACTAACTGAAGAGCTTTGCATTGTCTTTTGAGGACTCTGGAAAGCTTTTTTGGCATAATTCCTCCTGTAAATATATTGTAAGTATGTAGGAGAATTAATTTTGATGGATTCATACTGTACTGGCTTGTTTTGAGTGAGTACTGGCCACACAGCACCCCCCCATTCCATGAAAATCATACTGATGTCGAGACGCGTTTTGCTATATGCAGTCACGTGTGCATTTTTTTCTATTTTTTAGAAGTAGATCGTATATTTATCTCTCTTCTTGTAATTTGTAATAATAAATTATTTTTTTTGCATAATAAGTCCTTAAACATGAATATCTAAAGATTTGTGTGAGGAATTTCCTTAATTCTAAGTATTTACTGAGATACATGTGCTGTACCTACAGTATCTCACTCAATTTTCTAGTTATTTAAATTTCCTCACACAAACTTTTAGATATTCATGTTTTATTAATTTTAAAGATTTTTATTAATTTTTTTATAATGTATTGAGGGAGGAGATACATGTATAAAACCACAAGAAAACTCTCGACATACAAATTGCGTGCCGCCATCACGGCATCTACCGTGGGAACGGCCGCGTCTTACCTTAGAAATGCCGACCCCCAGTATCTATGTGCATATTCTCAGTACACAAATTCAAATTTGATTCTATTTAGACTAATTTGACTAGGAAACAAAGGTAATTATACTCTATTAGTTTTAAAAGTTTATTTACTAATGAAATTAATGTTTACATTGTAGGAACAGGCTTATTATAATGACTTGAAAT
>NW_006761101.1:0-2868 GCF_000271605.1 Fomitiporia mediterranea MF3/22
GCGTGGTGACGAAGACTATTTTGTACAGCCCAAGAACGTGTTAATCCTTTACCGATGAGAATTCTGCTTACAGAAGAACGAGACAGAGGCTGCTAGTGGTGCAGGGATTGGGACCGTAGAAATAATATAATATTCACTATCTTTTTGTATTAAATAATCAAATATAATTACATTTTATTAATTATTTGATACAAAATTGCATGTAAAGCAAAAGCAAGCTATCCAAATGCTTGTAATGACTTGTATATATTGTAAGACAATACTATACTGTCAAAAAATAATAAGTATATTTTAACATTATTATTTTGAGAGGTATGTTATAATCACTTATATATCTTGACAATATGTACAATCATAATTAATATCAGTAATTTCAATAATTGTTCTAGATTCTCATTATACTTGTATATAATTATAATTAACTTGTGAAAACCCCTATGAAGAATATAATTGCTTCAACAAAATTTACAAAAAGTATAAAATATACCTGGTTATAATCTAATACAAGTGTTGCGACTTTTTCGTGATGAAGCCCTCAAGAGAGAACAGGATATCTGTATAGTATTTGTGACACTTGTAATTAACTAGGGTCTTACTATAGAGTACTGTAGATGTGTAGTAGATAGTGGATGTGTAGGGGGAAGCTGGGGGGAGGCTAACAATCTGGTAGTATGAGTAAAAGGCAGCAGATAAGAGGTAATCCCTAAATTTTGCAATGTTTAAAAAAAAGTGTAAAGGCCAGAGCCTTACTTAAGAACACAGAACAGGTAAAGACCTGGGATTGGAGAGGTTGACCTAAGTACAGGAGTAAGTACAAAGATAATCTCTACATCACAAAAAAGTCACAACAAATGTAATTAATAATAGCAAAAGTAATTTAATAATATAATTTCACAAGCATTACAATCTAACATAGTAATTATATTTTACTTATAATATAATTCTAATGATTGTATATAAATATAAGGAATATACAAGCTTTTTGCTAAACTACAAGTATTTTTTAAAGCAAGTAAGCTTAATACTAGTATTATTACATTATTACATGTAAGATATAAGCACTTAACTCTTATTATAATATGTTAAAATTATATTATAAGTTATTTGTAATAATAGTTGATTGATTATAATAGTTATAAAAGTAATACATTGTGCTTGTAAGTTAATTACAATCCTTTTAGTAAGATAATATGCAATTATATATATTAATATTGTTAACAATCACCATGTTAAACTTATAATATAACTTGGTTTTACCTTTACAATATATCAAAGTGATTACATAATCGAGTACCGAGGATCGAGAGCATATAATGATGCACTTGCTCTCATCACTCCTTTCCTCCTACTTCCACCATCTCCCCAACCCTCTTCCCCCAACACTATGTCGTTTCTTTTGTTCTCTCCAGCCCAGTCCTCTGCCTACAAGCATTCTCCAGCAGGCACACTGCCTGCGACCGCCTAGACAATAAACGTTGCTGGATTCGTCTCTCTAATCTGCCACTGTGATGCCCACACTGAGCCTCAGATCCTGTGACGACACAGCCGAGCTGGCTACACTGTCCTTCATTGTAAAGCGTAAGTAGCAAGTCCACTTCATAATAACTTGCACAATAGTTGCTCATCCCTATCCTCCCAACTTCTTGTCTCCCTTCCATCCCTCCCGCTCCTCGCTCCTCGCTCCACCGCTTGCATTGCCTCTCTTTCGTTGTCCTCCTCTGTTTACGCTCGCCTTCCTTTTTGCATTCGCATTTGCGCATCCGCGTTGTTGACCAATGCCGAACGACTTCTTCAGTAATTCCATGCATTTGCGTACTTCTTCCCGCTCAGCAACGCAAGCAACAATCGGTGAGTACGCGCTCGCAACAATGTCCATGTATGACCACTCCTCAGGCGCAATCCTCTCTCTGACCCCCTGCACACTCTCCTTCCCTTCCCACCATCCTATGCTTGACATCACCCTCGATGGGCCCACGCCGTGTACATTTATATTCCCCAGTGCCGTCTATGACACCATTTTGAATAACGGAAGCAGTAGCCACCGCTCACCTCTCCGGAGCCGAGTCCGCCCGCACTACCCACTTCATCCTCTCCCTTCGAGCCAGAACGTCCTAGAGATACACCTTCAAAGTCATCCACAACTATTACTGAGTTCACTGCATCTCCGATTGCGCATCGCGTCATAGCCAGAACATGCAACACGCTTGCACAGACACGCTTTCCCCTGCAGCCCAAATTAGCTCGCTCAACGCTCCGGATTTCCAACCCAGGTGACCCACCCACACTTGCTGCACGCTGTCGCAGTGCGTCCATCTTTTCTCTCTTATTTTCACTTGCTAATCACTCTAAACTCGTCTCACAGGCACAGCCTCAATCACCACAACCTGCTCGACCTCAATTCACACACGCTCGCAATTCAACTTGCAGGGACCGAGCGACAACCAAAACGTGGTGACGAAGACTACGTCGAACGGCCTGAGAATGCATTCACCCTTTTCCAACACAAATCCCACTCGCAGAAGAATGAGGCAGAGGCAGCTAGTGGTGTAGGGGTTGGGACTGTAGAAATAGTGTATTATTTACTATTTTTGTATTCTATAATTTAAATATAATTATATTTGATTAATTATTTGATACAAAATTGTATACTAAGCAAAAGCAAGCTATTCAAACACTTGTAATGACTTGTAGACATTATAAGCAGATATTATACTTTCACAAATTAATAAGTATGTCTTAGCCTTGTAATCTTAGGAAGTATGTTATAATCACTTGTATAACTTGTCAATTTATATTATTATAATTGTAATTGTCAAGTTTTACAAGTATTCTTGTTTACTTATTTAACATTGTACTTTCCTTGCTTAA
>NW_006761102.1:0-2865 GCF_000271605.1 Fomitiporia mediterranea MF3/22
GCAAGGTAGGACTAGTACAAGTACACTAAGTTTACAGTTACTGACAAATTTACACTTTTAGATGAAGGGATCAACACATACACTACAGATGGAAGGCTTTGTAGTGTGCATGGTGAAGGTAGTCAGGCTTGGAGAACAGACAGTGGTGTTTCGCTAGAGCCTCCTAATCAAACTCTAGATGCTGAGTTGGTTACAGAGCTTAAGACGCGTATTTCAGCATTGCATGTGGAAGCTAGGGAAAACTATACAGTAACAGTGTGGTTTGAAGCCTTAGCATTTCTCAGAGGCCGTGTTGATGGGTTCTAACAATAGAGATTCCAAAATGTATGCATTTCGAGTATTATCTAGAATATCAAATTTGATTCAAGTTGCGAAGCGGATCAAAAGTGGGAGTAGAGAGGCTCTTAGCTAGCTCAAACTGACACTATTTATAAGCATTACTGATTAGGATATGACATGTACATATGTGTTTACAGGTGAATGTGACTGGGCACGAAAGGTTACGAGCTGAGACGAAGAGTTCTCTGGTACAACACTACCTGAGGAAAGAAAATGCTTCTAACACGGCCAGCTCCGCATCAAACGGACCGCTTACTCATACAGCCGCGGTTGTGAGTCTCCTAGTTTGGTCTGATCTGCTTGCACCCAACTTACTCACACTTGCATCCTATGAGCGAACAACCAAAGGCCCACACAGACAATCCTAAGCTGGTTAAAGGAGACGAAGGCAGGAGTTTGGTCGTGGCTCGGCTCAGTACCAGAGAATTCGATCATGGCGATACTGACGTGACAGGCAGTGGCGAGGATAGTAGTGATGAGGAGGGGAGCGAGTCTAGCGGGAGTGGAACCGACAGCAGCGGAACTACCTTCAGCAGTGTAGTTGTTTATGACAGTGGTACTGATGACGGATTAGATGATGAAGGCGAGGAAACTCGTAAGTAAAAATTCCTGCTAGGCTACAGTTAAACTGAGTTCCGAGTTCTTACCCGAAGGGGCGTCAAAAAAGGTCATGGAATATCTAAGACGCATTAATCACCTTATCAAACCTGACGACTCTGATCGTATGTTACTTTTCATTAGTATTTTGGTTTACTGATTTATGCTGCAACTCATTACAGCAACATATGCAAGAAATATGAAGCGGCGGTTGCGCAGGTCTTTGTCGGAAGTTTTAACGAGAGATGTCTCTGGTGATCCAGTAACAACGCGCACTCGGCTCACAGTACAATACAAGGTTATATTGGCACTGGCTATAAATCAGGCGGAGATGATCAAGAATACTGTAGAACGTGACAGGCAAATGGACGATACGCATGGACGACTGTTGGACCTGGAGGCGATTCAACTGGGGAAGGTGAGTTGCTAATCAACCCGCCTACTTTCTGCTCATAAATTTGCTGTATTGTATCAGGCCCTTACTGCACAGAACAACATAGCTCTTCGTACACTCCTAGACAGGTCTCTTCGTGGTCTCTTTGACGCAGTATGCCAGCTGGAACTTATGGACACTTCATCCGCTGAACCCGAAGTGATGATTAAGGCACGCCTAGCCAAAATGCTGGGTAATCAAGGCACACTTTCGTCCAAAGGATTCTTAGGCTACGTGAAGCGTAGATATGGATCCCCGACGTCGAACGGCCTAAATGAACTTAGAGTGAAGCTTACTTCGAAAGTTGAGGCTCTCAACAACCAAATCATATTTTCGCAGGCGCAGCTGGACAACTCCATAACGGGTGAGGAAGGGTACAAAGAAGTGATACAGAATGCCAAAGCTTTTATAACGGCCCTCCAGAATGAGTTGGGTCGTCTTTCCGCGTCTTCCTCACCTAACACAGAGGTGATTACAGCTCCACTTTCTTTCCTTTTGTGCTTTTTAACCTAACATTCATACTGCTTTATACAGACTTCGGTCTCTGCGGCAAAGAAGCATAGCATGGACATGAAAGATCACGAAAACCGTATTGCTGTCCGTACAGAGCACATACAGCAAGCAGCAGTAATCCAAGCTCAACTTAGGGAGGAGATAACAACAAAATCCCGCCAGAGGTACTACCTGGAACGTGGAAGGAGTATGCTTCTTGATCCCAAGGTGGTTGACGAATTGTTTGTAGTTCATAGGAACGCCATCCGAGTAGCCGGCAACAATGCGGCTCATTTTAACAACGATTCAGAGTGGCTGCAGAAGGCAGCGGTTGCAGTCCATTCATACGTCGGGGAGTATTCGGGCGTTCTCGAGTGCATTCTGCATGCAATGCAGACCAAAGGGGATGGGTTTTCGGACGTGTTCCATATATCTGAGGATGAGGAGAGTGCTGAGCCAGGTACCTCACGTAAGCACCATACACAGAAACACCAGTCCGAATCCTCTTCGAGCCGGAAGGAACAATCCAGAAAAAGGAAGCAGGCGAGGCACACGGAGGAATTAGGTAATGAGGGTGACGCAACTCGCCGGAAGAAGAAAGCTAGGCAAAATCCCTGAGTGCTTCTGGCTAATAGTCTGCATGCATACTACAGTATTTTGTACGGGTTGTATGATGATTATCTATTTATGTTCTTAAAATATGCTGTTTAATGTTTAAGAGCTGGTAGTTTTATATAGGTATTCAGGTGTCACAAAAAATTGTCAAGACTGTATTAGTATTCTGCACGTGTGTTTATAACATGAATAAAATCCTACGTTTATCAGTGTGTTCACAACCACAATATTGACATATGTAATAGCAATCAAACAACTTATCATAAGGGTCACACAATACTAGTTTATGCATCAAACAATTATTAAAGCAACAAGGAATACTGCATAGCACTCTTGCAGGAGACACATATTCATTCCCGACTCTGACCTTAGGACTGGATATCAGCAAA
>NW_006761103.1:0-2862 GCF_000271605.1 Fomitiporia mediterranea MF3/22
CTCCTCAAATTGAAGGGGAGAAAATAGACAATACAAACAACAATACAAACGAGTGTTTAATAATTAAAAATAACAAAACAGACAATAGAATAACAAGAACAGACAATGATGATACAGACAATACTGATCCTAACAAAAAAGGAAAAGCAGCAGAACTAACAGACTTAACAGACAACAAAGTTAAATTAACTGAAAAAGAAGTAGAACCTAAATTACATTGATTGGAACAGAAACAGAAACTGACAGAATGTACTATCAAGCTTAAACAATGCATGGAGAATAAACACATAATGAAACACATGTATGCACTTAGCAAAAAGGATGAAGATAATATTGCCATTCATTTAATGGAATTTAATGCTAAAATAAGTGAAATACAATCAGATCCGACTTCATTTTATGAAGCAATCCAATGTCTAGATTGTGATTCATAGATTACAGCTATGAAAGACAAAATAAAACAATTAGAAAATCATAATACATGGGAAATCACAAATCCACACAATAATATTAACATCATTAGAACATGATTTGTCTATAAAATAAAGCAATACACTAATAATAGTATAGAAAAATATAAAGCACAATTAGTAGTTCAAGGAAACTATCAGATTGACAGCCTTGACTATCATACAGATGATTTATTTGCTCCTACTGTTAGACTATCTACAGTGTGATTAATATTAGTATAGGCAGCATCTAATAATTATGAAATACATTAGATAGATATAAAATCAGTATATCTGTATGGACAATTGACAGAAGACAAGGAAATATATGTTAAACCTCCTCCAGGTAACTTAATAGACAGACTACAGAATGGACAAATATTATGATTACAAAAAGTACTATACAGATTAAAACAAGCTGGTAGAAGATGGTATAAAACACTATCTAATATACTACTTAAATGCAGATTAATGAAATCCAAACATGATAACACTGTATTCTTTACAAAGAAGAAAGAAATAACTGTAACCATATTATTTGTACATGTCAACAATATTACTATTGTAGCAAAGAATAATAATACTATTACAATGATAAAACAATCTATTGCACATCATTTACAATATACAGACAGTAGCAAATTACACTAGCTACTTAGTATAGAGATTCAACACAACAGAGAGTATAGATTTATCAGGATGCATCAGACACATTATATTAATAGTATAATAGAATGTTACAAACTTACAAACAAACAAAGTGTACAAACACCTATACAGTCTGGTACACAATTAAAAACAGTATTGCAAACTGATAACAATAGAAAACAAATGTCTGATATACCATACATGAACATGGTTAGTACACTTAGATACATTACAGACTGTATACAGTCAGATATAGCATTTACAACAAATCAGTTAGCAAAATACCTCAATGACCCTAGTATAGAGTATTATCTAGCACTTAAACATTGTTACATGTACTTAAAAACTACAAGCAATGTCTGGCTCCAACTCAGTAGTACAAATCAATCAATATTGAATGGCTATACTATTATGAGATGATTAGTTCATCAACAGACGAACCACAAGACAATGACTTCATAATGTCTCAGTTAGAATACATACAATAAAAGGACAAGAGACACTGAGTAGTCAATTGTCACCTCACCCCTTGTCTATGTGTGCCCCCCTTAAGTTCTCCCTCTCAACAGGTTATGAGCCTTGAGCTCCCTGCATACACACATCCACTGTACACTCTAAACTCTTTACTTGCATACATTTGCACACATTTGCATCATGGTTCCCTCATGTATGGATACATACTGTAAACTAGCCAATGTACCTAAATACTTTAGTCAAAACATTACAATGCTTAAAACTGAAGCAAACTACAAGATGTGACACTACTGCATTGTTTCTAGTGTTGTAGCTATGTGCTTCAAACACTTACTAAAGGATGAACCACAGAACAAAGCTAAGAGGGAGATGGCTAAGGCCATTCATACATACATAGTCAATAACATTGCTAACACAATATTAGCAAACTATATGCACTTCAATATGTCTATCCCTCAGTTAATGAAAGCACTTGAAGAATGCTTTAACCCCTAGACAGTATGTAAAAAGGCTATTAACAAATTAGCACTGTTTATTTGTAGAGACTATGTAAAACATTTCAGACATACATTAGACAGACTTGAGGAAGCATACACAACTCTGTCTACTAACAGTGATCCACCATACAACTCTACATACAAAGCAGTAATATTGCTTGCTACTCCTGAGCAATATACACATGTAGTAAATACAATAATACAATCTACTGATGCTCAAAACGAAGGCAAACTAGTCAATGAACATAAGAAAGTCAAACTGAAGCAACTAATCCTTACATTACAGAATGCTTACAACAATTACTGTGCTAAACAAGTACAAGATTCCAATGATCAGACAAAGAATAATGCACACATTAATACAATGTATAAAGCTAATAAGCAGAGGAAATTCAATCTGCCAAATCTGTTCAATCTGACAAAAGTGAAATGTTTCAATTGTAGAAAAACAGGACATTTCTCTAAGGAATGCTACAAACCTCCTACTGAAGCTACAAAGCTTGCACACACCAAACATTAGGCTAACATTGTGCATAAAACGAATCAAACTGTAGAAAACACAATGAACACATTTATTATTGAAAACCCAAACGAAAACAACGTTGAATTAAAGGAAAGCAATGTTGAAATGAACAATAATGTTTACACTCTTATTCTGAGCAACTAGGACAAACAATTCGAACAATACGTTTCCTGGGTATGTACCAACGTATTTACAAATACAATCATAGCTAACAAGAAATCCTATATGCAAATGATGGATTTACTCGATTCCAGTGTATCAATACATGCTA
>NW_006761104.1:0-2859 GCF_000271605.1 Fomitiporia mediterranea MF3/22
ATACAAGTTCTGTAGGGCAACTTGTTCAGATCCTTTGAGAGAGTAATGGCAAAACAAGAGAAAGGACTATATTCAATCAGAAAGATGGAAAGTAGTTACAGGATCAAACACAATGCTTATGCTACTACTTCAAAAGCCTAGAAAGACCAAGGAAGACCCTATACAATTGAGAACCATCATTGATCTTAGAGAGCACAACAAGAATACCAAGAAACTATCATCTCCTTTACCAGATATTGAATCAGTATTGAGGAGAGTAGCTTCCAAGAAGTATAAATTGCTCATTGATGGCAAAGACATGTATGAACAGATTAGAATAATTCCTGAGCATGTAAACAGATTGATATTCAACACTCCAGACAGAACAATGGTTAGTGAAGTAATGCAATTAGGTGATTGTAATAGTAGAGCCACCTATCAAGCATTAATGAACCACATTTTCCAGCCTTACTTGGGTGACTGGATGGATATCTACCTAGATGACTTAGTGATTTATTCAGACACAATTGAGGATCATATACAACATCTCAGAACTGTCATTGATATATTGTGTAAAGAGAAATTCTACCTTAGTGAACATAAGATGTAATTGTTCCAGAAAGAATTGAAGATACTAGGCTACATTATCAATAATCAAGGCATTAGAATGGACCCTCATAAAGTCGATTCTATTCAACAATGGAAAGTACCTACTAATAAAGATTTGTTACAAGGTTTCTTAGGATCAGTAGGGTATTTAGCACCTAATATACCTCAATTACACATTTCTACAGGTATTTTATTAAAGATTGTAGGAGAAACCGCATTTTTCAAATGGACATTCACTGAACAGTAAGCATTTGATTAAATAGTAAAGCTAGTATTGGATTTCAGGCATAATCACAGGATAGTATTGGACTATAGTAAGAATGTGCCACCTATTAACATTGTTACAGATGCTTCAGCTTCAGGAATTGGAGGAATAGTCAGCCAAGGTCATGATTGGAAAGATTCCAAGATAGTAGCGTTTTTCTTAGTGAAATTAAACCCTGCACAACAGAATTACTCAGTACACAATGTAGAATTACTAGCAGGAGTAGAAACTATGCTAAGACACAAGAATCTACTATAAGGAACACATTTCTTTTAGTATACTGATCACAGAGTGTTAGAACACATTCTAAGGCAACTGGTATTAAGTGGAAGACAAGCCAGATGGTTAGAGAAGATATCAGACTTTGATTTCACTGTAAAATACATTCCAGGCACTACAAACATTCTTACAGACGTGTTATCACACATATACTCAGGAGATTTACTAGGAACAACTCAATCTCAGTAAGAATATACATTGCAACTCGACAACAATGATCTATCAAGGATTAATCAAGTCAGGAATAACATTTCACAGCTGTTAGAGATACAGGATACTGTATATATTGAGGCTAGACTAGTAGCAGTAAGGAAAACTTCACCTCAAGGATTGATTGCAAGTTGACTACACAGTAGAAAGGCTAGATTAATTACCAGACATGCCAGAAACTCACAGACAGACCTCTAAACAGAGGGTGGGCCTGCTACAAGGACTAGAAGCTGGTTTACAATACCAGAGAATGTAGAGTGAGATCAGGAAACGGACACACACAGTGAGGTATCAGAAACACTGCCTCAGGACACTGAACAATCAGATTTGCATGAAATAAATTCACCTGCAAACGTACCAGACACTAGAAGTAATACACAAGGATACAGACATTCAGACAATGATATTAGATCAGAAATTAATGATCAGAACGTCCCAGTACCAAAGAACACTACTGATCAACTCTGGAACTCGATTGAACCTCAATTACCTGATATTATAGCTCAATCTTCACTGGATTTACAATTCCCAGAATGTCTCAAAGGCAGATATCATGAGGATAACTTCTTCAATCAGATATTACAAGATCCAAAGCACTTCCAGAATTTTCATGTCGAAAATGGACTCATATTTTGCTAGGAGGGTGAGAGGTACATACTTTGCATACCTAGAATCCTAATACACAACAGAAACACTAGGGAAATTGTAATAGAGTATACACATTCTATTTTAGCACACCTAGGACTGTAAAAGACACTTTCGTACCTTAGAGAACAAGTTTGGTGGAAGGATATGATCATAGACATTAATTCCTACTGTAATTCGTGTCATACATGCAAGATCAGCAAACCTAACAATCAGAAACTGTTTGGTTTACTACAACCACTCTCAGTACCTAATAGGCCTTGGGAAGGCATAGGAATAGACTTTGTTGAACCTTTTCCTGAATTGAAGAACTGTTTGGGACCTTTTAATATGATTTGTACAGTTATTTGTTTATTAACTAGTATGGTACACATTATTCCTACTAGGCAAACATACAGAGCAAGAGAAATTGTAGAGATAGTATTTGAAAACGTCTATAAACTGTATGGACTGCCTAATTACATTGTTAGCAATTGTGATTCCCTATTCACCAGTACGTTTTAGAGAAGATTACATGAACTTATAGGTATTAAATTGAAGCTATTGAGTGTATATCATCCACAGACCAATGGATCGACTGAGAGAATGAACAGAACAATTACTCAGATGCTCAGACAGTGTATTTCTCCTAAACAAAAGGATTGGATACATAAACTACCTATGATCAAGTACACTATCAATACAGCAAGGTCAGAAACTACAGGATACACACTATTCTTTCTAAATTACAGTCAGATACTAAGGAACTTGATATGGAACAACCCCAGGAAGGATGAATATCCTAGAGTAAGGACTTATGCTCAGAAAGTAAAGGATGCAATACTACAGGCACACAATACAATCCTTCAGGCAAGGGTAAAGCAAACTAGACA
>NW_006761105.1:0-2858 GCF_000271605.1 Fomitiporia mediterranea MF3/22
CTACATATTGTTCCTTGACTTTCAATATACATAGTAAAGTCTTTACTTAGGAACACTGTATTGTTATTACTTTAGAGAGTTTTAACTCTTATACTGTACTGTGTAAAGAGTCTCATTGTATACTTTACATATTCAGTGAAAGCATTACTTTTATGCTACATAGGTAGTATAGTTACCCATTGTGTAGCATTATCTACAATAGTAAAAAGATATTTGTACTTACTGTAAGCTTGTACTAGGGCAGGTCCCCAAATATTAATATGGAGATGATCTCTATAAGATTGTGTAAGAGGTGTTGTTTGTATTTTTGGTATTTCATTGTATTGTATGTTTGCTTTAATACAATCTGTACACTGTACATTTTTATTGTCTATTATCCTTTGACTTATAATCTCAGGATACTCTTGTATGAGTTTGTGCAAGTAATCAAAATTAACATGACTCATTTGTTAATGTAAATCAACAATAGTGATTGTGTTAATAGATTGTTTATTACAATGAGAAACTATCATATACAAGTTATTTCATACATGTATTTCACTAATCTTTGTATGAGCAGGAGAATAAATAATACATTCATTGTTTGTTTTCATTAAAACATATCCTACTTTGTATAATAGTGCTTTACTAACAAGCATGAAGTTCAGATTGGGATAATAGTATATGTTTTGTAGTGAAATCATATTCACCTTAGTATGCTCATCAGCTTTGTCTCATAGTTTTACATTAAATGTTATTACTCTACTTTTGCTAAGTGTGAATAACAATTTATTCACAATCATAATGTTTATTAGGGTTGAGTTCCAAACGTTTGTAAGACAGAACAAGTATGGAGTAGTGTGTACATTTGCACCAGAGTCCAATATATTAATACAATGTATTAGTTCAGTATTATTATAATGTATTGTATTGATACATATGTTTGAATCATAATTGAACTCCTTAATGACTTCTTTTGTATTGTCAAATGAGTTCATAAAGTTGTCTACTTACATAACACTATCCTCTTGTACTTTGAATACTGAAAATACATTAGATTCAGTAGATAGAGCAGATTCAGCAGATAGAGCAGATTAAACAGGTAAGCTGCTAGAACTTGATACTAAGGCTTCTACAATTACAGACTCTAGTATTAGTGTTTTATTAATGTCTTTAATGAATACTGTTTTGTTATTGTCTCTAATGAATACTACTGTATTAAGTGCAGGTTGAGACAGTATAGTAGTAGTAGTAGAAGCAGTAGCTGTTTGCCTATGCTTTTTCTTTTGAGCTTCTATTGTTTTGCTTGTTAGAGGATTTTAGCAGTCTTTTAACATATGCCTGTACTTATTACAGTTGTAGCATTTGACTTTATTGTAAGGCTTTGTTTTGCCTTTAGCTACACTTTTGCCTTTTGTTTGTAGACTGTCTCATTCAGTATCTTGTTTTGTTTGAGAGTACTAAGAATGATACTTAGTATATGTGTTTTGTAATTTGTGTATCAACTTAGCTAGTATCAGAATGTCTTTCTAAGCCACTGTAACTGTTGGTAGTTGATTATAATAGGTAATCTGCCTGTCTAGCATTGTTGCTACCCATCTATACTCACAAGGAGTAGCAAGGTTAATTGCTGAGATGTATGTATTATTATTAGGGGCTTTATTATATGTAGACAACTGTCTGTAGATTTGTTTAATGTTGTCTAACATCTTATTAAACTGTAATACATGCCCTTTTACTGTAAACAATATAAATATGTCTACAGTATGTGTCATCATTGTTTGAACATTGTATTGTTCAGAAAGCACCTTCATAAGACTTCTAACACTTGTATGTGTTGTAAAGTTTGTATAAATTGTATTAGTTATTGTTTTCATTATACAATAATATAAAACATTGTCTGTGTGTATGCTAGCATTATTAGAGGAAGGGGGATTGTGCTCTAGATGGTCTAAGAGCATTATGGTAGCAAGTGTACTGTGTATACACAAGTACTATATCTTGTATCCCTTTGTACCAGCCAACTTTTCTGTTCCCTCAAAGAACTTTGTAATATTAGAGTCCTTCATTGTAGTATTAACAAAGGTATGTGTTGTAGACAACATTGTAATAGGTTTGGGGGGAGAGGGAGGTCTTAGGCTTGGTAGTCTAGCAGGAGGTGAAGGTGTTCTGTAAGAGCAAGTGTGTAGAGGCATTCAATAGGCACTAAGACTCATAACCTTTTAACAAGTATAGTAGGAGTGCTCCAAGTACTCTCCCTTATTAAGACATTAAGCAAGTGTCTACCTTATATACTATATAGTGAAGTCTGATAATCTGAGACATTCCAAGTGTAGTAACTCTACATAAGGCAATTAGGGATTTCCTAATCTAGAGTACAATCTAATAGTAGCAGATGCTAATGTAATGATTATTAACAGACTTCTATATCTTTTATATATTATAGTTATTAGAATAATATACAATGTATTGTTAGACTACATCTAGTTTTGTAATAAGGGTTCTGTACATATAATACAACTTACATATACAAATACACTAAGTGTTAGTAACAGTGTAGAGGGGACCTGAAGGCTCAGTAAGGGGACCCAAGCTACAACTATCCTACACAACAGAAGTACAGAACACAAGCACTAGAACATAGTTGGAACTTGCAGAACAAGCAGAGAGAGAGAGTGAGACAAGAGTAGAGTATATAGAGTAAGCCTAAGAGTACAGGACTACCTGGAGTAGACAAGATCAAGACTACAGGACCAGTCTGATCTTGTATGCCTATATATACTAAACTACACAAGAGTACTCAGGGAGCATGAGCTACTAAGAATGATAAGCTACAAAGAATGAAAGAAAGGAATGTCAAAGATAAAGGTACAAAGAAT
>NW_006761106.1:0-2858 GCF_000271605.1 Fomitiporia mediterranea MF3/22
TCTCTTTCCCCTTTCTTAACAGAAACTAATGAATCACACTAGTAAAATGTATATTCAATGTTGTAATAATATCCTTCTTTAATCATTACTGTCTGTGTTTGTCTACATTTGTATATATGTTAAGCATTCAGTAATAGCTGATTTATGTCTTCAGATTGAAGTGTTACATTGATTGTATATTGTAATATTAATAATAATATTTGTTTTTGCCAGATTGCTTCATTCTGAGATCAATAAGGTTTTATACTAATGTATATTTGTTGCATAGATGTTATGTCTGGCTGTAAGCATCTTGCTATGTGTCTAGGTACATTGTATATGTATTATATCATGAATGTACTGTTTGTTTGTTTGCTTTACATTATTGTTTATATCTGTGTATTAATTTATTAACATTATGTTTGTTAATTGATTGTTTCTGATGCATCCTGAGTAACTATACAATCTGTTACATTGTTTCTTTAATAGCTAACATAGTTATCTGTTGTAAATCATTACTAACATGTGTTTGTATTATTTATCATTAACAATGTTATTGTGAATTGTCACAATCATAGTATTGTGTATATATATGTATATGTTATAGCTATTATTCTTTGCTTTTTCTTTTTGTGAAGAATAATGTATTGTAACACAATCCACATATAAGTAATATATTAGATTATGTTTACTATAATTGTCTCCTAGTATTCTTTAGTTAATCTAGTACTATGCACAATTGTAGTATTTGTTCAACGTTTTATTTGTTAATTAGTTTGCTAGGTAAAACGTTTTATATATTAGTTTTATTTATTTTATTTGAATCATCATATAAATGTACCTATTAGTATCTATCTAATGTATTTCATAGTATTATAATACTGTTCACACTTGTATTAATTGTACAGTGAGGGCAAATTAATTGTTTGTACAAGAATTGATTTAATAGTTTTATTTAATTATATGTATGTACTCCATACTTGTTTATATAGTTATTATCTGTGTATTGTTCGGTTGTAGTTGCAAATTATATTGCAATTATATTTGTATTATCATATAGATATATTATTTATTGTTTTATGTATGTTCCAAAGTATTATTTTCATTATTCATCACTTTTATCTATGAACTATAGTCTGAATTGATGAATTATTTCATTATATGATGTGATAATTGTCTGTATATTATTTATTTTCATATTAAACACTGTTAAGTTAATTATATTATCATATTAATATTATTTGCCAAGTATGAGCATTTGTTTCATAGTAGAATTATTATTTATTTAATGTTGAAGTTCAATTGTACATTGTGTTGACTTCTGTTATTTGTTCTAATCAACATAGTTTCACTTTGTACCAAATGATTTACCTTTATGATCCATTATGTTTATCTGTAACTTCTATCACTTAGTTAGTGCTTAGTCTATACATTTTGTTATTCTATTTTTTGTAGTGTCCATAGCATTATACTTTCTGTTCTGTTGTTTATATTTAGTTATTAATTTTTTGTACATATTATCCATTTTCTCCCCTTCAATTCAAGAAGGTATTTCTTTAAAGAATTGGATATTTCTTTAATTGTTTATTAATCATTGTTATAATATAATATTTATATATAATAATTGTAATTGCTTTTGTGGTTCGATTTCTAATTATTAGTATTTTAAAACAGTGTGTAACATTCATTATGTTCTATAATAAGTAATTTAAATGTTATTACTATTATATCTTTGTTACTGTTAATGTTTGTCAACTTATATAATGTGTATTTTGTTTGTTATAGTAGATAAGTACACATTATGTATAATATACAAGTTTTGTTTGTGCTTGTTATCTTTTATTAATAATTGTTCATAACTATGAATGAATATTTTGTTTTTGTGTTGAAAACATATGGTAATTTGTTTGTTTCTGTATAATATTTGTTTAATAACATTGTAATTATTATTTATGTAGCACTTTTAGTAAATACACTGAGTTCTATTAAGTACACTCGTGTCTATTATTACCTATTTTATATTATACTGTCTAAGATAATAGCTTAAACATTTTATTAATTTATTTAATCATATTATATTATGATTGTTTTTGATTGTAATCAGTATTATAAGTGTGTCTGTAATTGTTTTATTCGTTTTATTTATCATTATTATTGTTATTATTGTTGTTATTATAGTGTCCACAATTGTATTATTGTTTATAATACATGTTAAATGTTTTATTTATTCGATTTAATATGCTGTTTAGTATATATGTACTTGTTTTGAGTATTAATCATTTGGCTGTGATATTACTATGTGTTATTATTTGATTTATACTATAACATATGTGTGCTTGTTGACAGTGTCAATCATTTGTACTATTGTAATGTTAATAGCAGAAGAGTAGCATTTGCTTTATTAATCTTTTTATGTTTGTCTGTAGTATGATCAGTTAATTTATTATAACATAATCTCTGTAATATTATAGAATATTTTAGCATTTAATAATTGTAGTAAGTGATACTCATCATAGTTTCAATGTTGCCTACATAGATTATGTTATTACTGGGCTAATGATCATAATCACTAAGATGATGATTATATAATGTCTGGGTTGTATGTAGTATAGTAGATTGTGTGTCTACAGTGTATTGATTTGTGTTTAGGATACTCAGACAGGTGAGTTGAGTTCTGTATTATAGTATACTGTGTGTGTGCATGTGATGTGTAGAACTGTATAGAGCATAGACATAGTAGAGTGTAGATAAAGTGTAGGCAGGGAGCTCAAGGCTTATAACCTGTTAAAAAAGGGGAGGGAGGTTATGTGAGAGGCTTAGAGGGATCACACAAAGAGGGGGGATAGTGGACTCGAGCTCACTCTCTTACAGCTTGTCTT
>NW_006761107.1:0-2858 GCF_000271605.1 Fomitiporia mediterranea MF3/22
CCTCTCAGACAATAAGGTTGTGTAAGCTGTACATTCTCTCTAGAACAAGTAGTAATTTATTAGAGAATGTTCTAGACACTAACTCTAGGTTCCTGTCCTCTTAGCTCCCCTCTTAGAGTCCCTCCAGATCTGAACAATAGCTCTAGTAAATAGTAGATACACTAGTTTATACATTAATAAGGTCTTTGTGTAAGAACACTACCTTCTTACTTAATGTGTTTTACTTCTAATCCTAGTATACAATGTAGACAGAACTCTAAACTAGAATGGTTGGATTACTAAGTTTGTCTAATTACAGATGACCATTTAGAATCATAAGAAAAGTATTAAGTTTAGAGTCACTAACCTTAGAAAGACAAATGTCTTTATCAGATTCAAATGGCTTAAAGCTTACAACCCTACTATTAACTAGTTAGAGTAAACACTTGTGTTTAATTAGTGTCCTAAGTCTTATAACTATCTTGTACTACTGTCCTAAGTAGATACAGATACTTCTAATGTTACTAACAGTTCTGATGAAAGTGACCAGTTGTTCTTCTTCAACTAGGATAGATATGTAAACACATATTCTAGTTAAGGTAGAACAGAGTCAATCTAAAGGATATCTAAGACAGAACCAGTCTAGAACCCTCTCAGAACAATTCTACTCTAGAACACACATAAACATAGCCTACTAGATTTTGTCTAAGAGTTTCCTAAAGTCTTTAGTAAAGAGGAATTTGACTAGCTTCCTAAACACTACTCTTAAGACTATGTAATTAAATTGACTAAGGGTTTCCAACCTAAGGATTGTAAGGTCTACCTACTTAACAGAGACAAGTAGGAGGTGCTTAACAAGTTCCTTTAGGAAAATCTTTAGAATAGCTGGATCCAACCCTTAAAGTCCCTTATAGCCTCCTCTTTCTTCTTTGTCAAAAAGAAAGATAGGAAGCTCTACTCAGTCTAGAATTATTGTTACCTTAATAAAGGTACTGTTAAAAACAAGTACCTACTCTCTCTAATTTAGGAGCTTATTAATAAGATGTATACATTTAGAGTTTTCACTAAGTTAAACATTTGATAGGGATACAATAATATTTGGATCTAAGACAGAGATGAGTAGAAGACTGTGTTTTAAACTAATTACAGATTGTACAAACCAACTATAATATTCTTTAGACTAACTAACTTGCTTACAACATTCTAGTCATTTATGAATTACATTCTTACAGATCTGATTGACTCAGAGTATGTTAGTGTGTATTTAGACAACATTCTAATCTTTACTCAGACAGTCAAGCATTATTACTAACTAATCTAAGTAGTTCTATAGTAGCTCTAAGATAATAAACTGTTCCTCTAAGAAGTAAAGTATTCTTTTACACAGGAGTCAGTAGATTATCTAGGCTTTGTGATTAGTGGAGGAGAGGTCTGTATAGATCTAACAAAGGTAACTACAGTTTGGAACTGGTTACAACCTTAGAACCTGAAACAGGTCTAAGTGTTTCTTAGATTTACAAACTACTACTAACACTTTATTCAAAGCTTTAGTACTATTGTCTAGCCTCTTTACAATCTTACTAGTAAAGATGTTCCTTAGTAATAGAGTGATTAGTAACAGTCTACACTTGAGTTTCTCAAGTAGGCTATTACTAGTAAGCCTATATTAGTAGTTCTGACAGTTGTAGACAAGTTCTGAGTTGAAGCTAACTCTTCTGACTTTACAAATAGAGTAGTACTGTCTCAGTTTATTGACAGAAAGTAGTGTCTAATAGTGTTCTGATTAGAATCCCTCTCTGTAACAGAACAGAACTACTCTATCTATAATAAGAAACTCCTTACAATTGTCTGTTCCTTAGAGAAGTAGTGTTAATATCTTCTTAGTACTGTATAAAAGTTTAAGATTTAGAGTAATTACCTTAATCTCTAGTACTTCTGAGTGTCTCAGAAGCTTAACTGCTACTAGGCTTACTAAATGTTAGAACTGTAGAACTATAACTTTGTACTAACCTACAAACCCAGAACACAAATGACAAAAGCTGATTTACTCTCAAGACAAGTAGGTTATGAAAGGGGGGAGAATAATAACAAAAATCTTGTTCTCTTAGACAATTTCTGTTTTGTGTCTAAGACAATCTAAGAGATCCAACTCAAATCTGAGAATGTTGACTTTGTCACCTATATACAGTAAGCTCTGAGACACATACAGGACTAGGTTGTAGTAAAGCAGTTAGAGAAGTAGGCTAGGAACTAGGAGGAGGATAAGAATAGACAGGTTTACTAGGAAGGCTAACTGTATGTTCTAAAGGATTAGAAGCTGTAGGAGAACATTGTCTGAACTCATTATAACAATTTAACTGTAGAACATCTGGGCCAACACAAAATACAGGAACTTATTACTTAGAACTACTAGTAGCTAGGAATACAGAGGGAAATCCTAAAGTATGTAACTGGTTATAATATGTACTAACAGACTAAGGCCTACTAGACAAGGGTTTAGACTCTCCTACATTTGTATTGAATTCTAGATCACTCTTAGGAAGAAGTCTTAGTAGACCTGATTAGTAAGCTACTCAAGTCTTAGGGTTACAATACTATCTGTATAATTGTTGACTGATTCTCTAAGCAAGTCTATACAGTTCCAACCTGAACAGAACTCACTTCTGAAAGTATAGTGTACATTTATTAGGATCACATTTTCTAGTTGTACAAACTCTCTTAGAAGCTTATTCACAATTGTAGACTATAATTCAAGTTAAAATTCATATAAGACTTGTATGTACTTTTTAGAATTCAAGGGAACCCTTCTACTACATATTACCTGTAAACTAATAGTTAAACTGAATGAGTCAATCAGGAGATCAAGCTCTATGTAAGAT
>NW_006761108.1:0-2855 GCF_000271605.1 Fomitiporia mediterranea MF3/22
TAATGAGGCAGAGGCAGCTGGTGGTGTAGAGGTTGGGACTGTAGAAATAGCATATTATTTCCTATTTTTGTATTCTATAATTTAAATATAATTATATTTGATTAATTATTTGATATAAATTGTATAGTAAGCAAAAGAAAGCTATTCAAACACTTGTAATGACTTGTAAGCATTATAAGCAGATATTATACTGTCACAAATTAATAAGTATGTCTTAACCTTGTAATTTAGACAGTATATTATAATCACTTGTATAACTTGACAATTTATAAAATTATATTGGAAATTGCCAAGTTTTAAAAGTATTTTTTCTTGCTTATTTAACATTGTACTTTCCTTGCTTAACCCCCCAGGAAGATTATAAGTAATTGGACAAATTTTATAAAATATATAAAATATACAAGATTACAAGCAAGTATAATACTTAAGACTTTTTCGTGATGCAATAGAAACAATATTGTGGCACTGACTAAGTTGAACAAGTGATACATTTTGCAAGGGAAGCACTGACGGTCCTTGTACCAACAACTGGCTAGAATTGGGCAACATGTTAGATAATAATTTTATATATCTACTATATATCCAGGCTTGAACAAGTATATTTAGTGTATTCATCACTCATTCGTGTTGGTAACTACTCAGGTGCCCAAGTACTTACTATCTTTGTCTCTTGCTTGCATTTCATGGGACAGGACTGTGACCAGGTCTTGCATGGTTCTCTTGTACTTGTCAAAAGTATCCTCATCAACTTAGTATACACTTGAGCCAAACCTCAAGCTCTTATAAGGTTTGATCTTATTATTCTAATGTCAGATTGTTGCAGGAACCCTTCAGGCCCTCTCTCCTTTGCTATTAGAGGTTGATTTGTGACAGATTGTATCTATAGTAGCTTTAGAGACAAACAGAAAAGAATATTCAAACTTTACTGTCAGTGTTCACTTATAAGGTAGGACAAGGTGAGTCTTAGTATTTATTTATAAACATTACTTGAAAGTTGTAAAATTATACAGTACTCTGTATTAATGTATATACATATAGTATTTAACTAGGCTGTGTAATACTGTAAGTATTATTTTACCTATATTAAATTTCTTTATATTATAACATTAAGTATTAGCTGTCCTCAGTCCTTTGGATTTTGACCTTAGTAATATAGTATAGACTATAATAGTACCTAACTGTTAAATTGGTTTTTTGCTGGTTAAAGGGCTAGGATACAATTATTATTATAATAGTACAATTTGCTACCTGTTACAACCTACTACTCAGAGAACTTTGTAACATAAGTAGAATTTTGTATTAACTTGTCACTCTAACTGAAAACATATAACTGTATACATTAAATAGACAAATAATACATATTTTGTATACTGTTCACTGTGAGGGATTACCATATATAGTGGACCATACATAGAACCTCTTCACCAAAAGGGTACAATGTCAAGCTTGGCTTGACACCTGGTCCACACTATATATACTGATAAATGTTTGTGTCCTAACATTACTCTCCTCTCTAGAGTCATGTGTCCTCACATGACTAGTATATACAGGCATTCACCACTCCTTTAAACACAACCTTTTGAACCCTCTGCATAATTTTTTATACAAAAATTTTCTTGTTTTTTTCTATTATATACATTCTAGACTATGATTAGTATACTATGTAAAAATTGTACAAGCATAGAGTGCCCCAAAAAATTAATAGAGAGGCAAGAAAAAATGAGGGAAATGTTACAAAAAGCACTCCTTTGAACAGACTGTGACTCTTGTCACACTGGCACGCTCCAACTATCCTACCAACTCCTCTGTTAAGATGAGACTACACAAGAGTATGTCTCAGATGATATAAACTACATTACAAGCAATGACAAACAATGATGGAATACCTTCCATCATACATTCTACATCTGAGACATACTTACATAGTATATATAGACTAACTAATCAATGAACAATGAAGAAAGCTGTGAGAGAGCAAGCTGAGTCCACTATCCCCCCTCTTTGTGTGATCCCTCTAAGCCTCTCACATAACCTCCCTTCCCTTTCTTAACAGGTTATAAGCCTTGAGCTCCCTGCCTATACTTTATCTACACTCTACTATGTTTATACTCTATGTAGTTCTACACATCACATACACACATGTAACATACTATAATGCAGAACTTGACTCACTTGTCTGAGTATCCCAAATGCAAATTGATATGCTACAGACACACAATCTACTGTACTACATACAACCCAGACATTATATGATTGTCATCTTAGTGATTATAATCATTGGCCTAGTAGTAACATAATCTATACAGGCAACATTGAAACTACAATGAGTATCACTTACTACAATTATTAAATGCTGAAATACTCTATAATATTATGGAGATTATGTTATAATAAATTAACTCATCATACTACAGACAAACATTAAAAAGATTAATAAAGCAAATGCTACTCTTCTGCTATTAACATTACAATAGTACAAATGATTGACACTGTCAACAAGCACACATATGTTATAGCATAAATCAAATAATAACACATATAGTAATATCATGGCTGAATGATTAATGCTCAAAACAAGCACATATGTGCTAAACAGTATATTAAATCAAATAAATAAAACATTTAATATGTATTATAAATGATAATATAATTGTAGACACTCTAATAATTATAATAATAACAATAATAATGATAATAATACAGATAGAACTAACAGAACAAATACAGAACAATATAATAACTAATACATATTATGGTTGAGTGATTATTATGAAACATGTTGGATTTAGCAGTTACATGTTGGATATTACAATTACTTATCAGATACTGAATATAATAATGCATATCTAAGATAT